>NC_048416.1:26378209-26466943 GCF_013103735.1 Etheostoma cragini
AGAGAGAGAGAGAGAGAGAGAGAGAGAGAGAGAGAGAGAGAGATTTACGTGTAATGCTACTCACTTGTGTTTCCTCCTCTGACAGCCCGCACTCCGCAGCGATCAACATGAGCGTCGTTCCGTCCGGATACTTGCTGACTTTTTTGAAACTGTCCTCCAGCACCTTGATCTGTTCCTCCGACAGCTTCATACACTCCATCGCTTTGGAAGTCATATTCCTATTTTCCCTACTGCTCTCCTGTCTTCTTTTTTTAAACCGTTTCAAGCTTCAGCCCTGGTTGGATGAAGCGAGATGTGCGCACAGCTGGACGCGCGGAGAAGAAGAGAGGCGTGGAGCGGCGGGGCGCAGGCAGTGTGTGTGTGTTGCTGGGTGTGCGTGTGTGGAGCTTTTACTACTGTCAACAGAGGTACGTCATGAGGCCATTCCCACCAGCAGATCCCTCCCATAAAAAAAACATAACTGCCCCAAACGACATTCCTTAATATCTAAAGGAAAACGATGGGAATATTAGGCTATAGCATCACTATAGCAACAATCTGGAACCAATTTACTGCAGTGTTATCACACGGAAGTACCGTGAAGTATTGTTATTGGAAACCAGCTTCTGGTGTACTGTTCAAGAGATATTAAAGGATACTTTAAAAATAAATATAGTAGATGATCCTATTATATAACAGAAAAAGCAACACAGAAAAATGAAAGCCACTGTGTGGAACGTTTGTTCTGTTCTGCCACTGGGGGGAACCAAGGCTGGAACCTTTCTCAATTCTAGTTGTGTTATGGGTTAATTTTAGGTTGCCACTTAGATTAAATGCAATTTGAATTGATGTAAAAACAGATTTTAACGGGCTACATAAGTCATAAACCAATATTTAAAGGAGTAGTTTACCATTTTGGAAAAATAGGCCTTTAGCCATTTGCTTGCTGAGCTCAATTTTCATTTTCCATCAGTCCTAAATCTGGGTTTGAGGTATATTCTTGGGTTTTCTCCGGGCAATCTTTACCGGTCCAATCAGCGACAGAGGGAGTGGCTGAGAACGATGACGTTGAGGTTATGCGCTAGCCATCATGGCGGCGGAGAAAGATGCGAGTGAAGCCATTCGGTCCGTTGTGGCAACGTTGACGAATATCAAGAAGTTAAACCAGAGCAGGAACAATCTCTGCTGAGTTAGTTGGTGGCCATGATGTTGTGGTCCTTCCCCCCCCACGGCGGTTCAGGAAAAGTTTGATTTTCCGGATTGCTCCGTTAGTGGTGAAGGAGTTAGCTAAGGCTAACGCTAGCGATGCCAAACCGACGTCACTACATGTGTCCTCTGGCAACAACATGCCGAGAATCCAAAGGAACACACCTTCCACGTTCTGTGTGTGTGTGTGTGTGTGTGTCGCGTTAGGTCACGGCAGTTTCCTGCTATGACGACCAGCCACGCTCGCCTCACGCATGAGGCGGTGCTAATCTGCAAAGGAAAAAGGAGGACGGGGGACCTCGGCCGAGCCAGGCCAGGCCGAGCCGAGCCGAGCAGGTAGCATTAATGGAAAAATGCAATGCTAACACTTCATAAGATAAAATGAATGCTTTAAAGAACAAATGTCACTAGAAACTTACAACTGTACACACACAAATACTATGCAACAAAAGTCACATTGGTTTACTATTAATTCCTGTACTGTTACTTTATTAATTACTGTACTGAAGCAGGCTAATACAGCTAAATATACATATACCTGTATAGATCATATACTATATTTAGAATCAGTTTTATTTTTAAATACGAACAGGGCTACCAGACTAAGACTAGATCAATCTCAATCTTAAATATACTCCTAAAGCAATGAAGTATATTAAGACATTTTATAGGGTAAAAGTACCATTACTTGCCTAAAGACATACAGTAAATCATTAAATTACTCAGTTATTAAATACAACAGGCATTGTTTGTGTAAAACAAGGAATATTACAGTGATTTTATTCAGCTTAATCTTCCTGTGTATGTTCATAAATCTTATCTACTCGTTACTGAACATGACTCGGGGATAGTATGGGAGGCACCTGTTCAAGCATGACTACAATGATAAGATCCTCCTTTTAAATATTAAACCTCCTCACTCTCTCATACACAAACCCTTGAAATGCTTTTCTCCCTGGAATGTCATCATGCAATTTGCACTGTACAGTGCTGTAATGAGTGGCATATGTACAGGACCGAGGCTCACTTTGATCAGATAAATGCCCACTGTTCTGGTGAGTCTGCTCCAAAGGAAACATCCTGACCAAGCATGTCGAACAGTAAATACAGGCCTGATAATGCTCCTCAACACATACTGTACAAACAGTTCCTTTTGGTGCTATCTTTGGATTTTGATTAGACCCATAATTATGTGGTACTCTCACTGAAAGCTTGATTTGAGCGACTGCAAGGCTTGCTGGGTGATATCCTCTTGCCTGGATTTTGGTGGCAAATAATATCTTGTGTATACAAATCTCACCGGTAATTCAGACAGCAAGGCACAGCCAGTCCAAACTATATTTAGCTTTATTTAATTAATTAATCCTTTAATGCACGCATATTTGCACTATTGTGTAAAATCAATTTTATCATGTAAGCATGCCCTTTGTGGGTGTTTTGAGACACATTTAACATGTTTGAAACTGTTTGATTGAAAGAAAAAAATGTAGTTCAGTGCAGGACTGTTTCTTTAAACAGAGTTGTGGGATTGTGTATTTGTAATGAAAACATGATCTGAGCCGGTTTGAGGAAATGAGCCCAAATTGCTAACATTTATAGGGAGACAGATGTTGCTGGTGTATGATAACAAACAGGTCCTCGGGCATTAAAAAGCTGAGAAGAACAAAATAGGGTGACACCAAAACAGAAGATCGGACATAAGGCCTGGAAGTGGAATCCAAATCTCTATTAACCTTTTACCAGCCACTGCTCTGCTCACAGGACACTAGCACTATGTCTGGTATATGTCTGGTACTTGGAAAAGCATGCTAATGAATAAGAAAAGTATTATAAGCATCAACAATTTAATTAATATTTAATAACATTAATTTAACTCTCTCATTGGTCATATTCAAAACATATGCCCTGGTATAAAAATAATCTCCCCACATTTAAATCCATCATTCTAACAGTGTAATAAATCCCTGAAATCTTTGCCAAAATGATCTAAAAGGGTCTAACAATCATCAATTAAAATGCAACAGGTTTAGAAAATCCTGCAGTAAATATTTGACATTTAACTTTTGAACAAAGAGTAGACAAAACTAGATGAACTGTAAGCCTGTGATCGCACCAGTACAAACCAGAGCAAAACATACAACAGATTATGCATAATATTACTGGTTTTCTAGGTTTGATATTCAATTAAACAACACACAGTAAAAAACAGTTTAGTGGCAAAAAGGAGCCAGATGTTGCCTATCCACAAGCATGTGAACACAGAAATAAATACTTCAGACAGCTCAGATGATCACCAAAATTAAAGCATCTGACCCTTTGGCCAACAACCATGTGTCCCAATTTAAGGTATCTGAAGGAGGGACAACTTTAGACCTCCTAGCCGCTTTATAAAGTGTTGTCTCACACTAGAGAGACATGTGGAAATTGTTTCTAACACACAGACGATGATTGGTATCCTTCCCAGCAACACAGCACATGTTGATTCGGCTGATAACAAGCTGTCAGTTTACGACAGACAGACAAACATAATATAGAGTTCTGTGGGATACAGTGGAGAAGGTCCCGTGTGTACACAGCTAACACTGCTGCCGATTGTCCAAGTTCAATGATAAGAAAGGTAAATTCTATTGGGGTGATCCAAAGTTCACCCTGAGGGCCTGATGGGAAACGTGACCATTTGGGCTCTCATTTGGAAATGATTTCACTGTTGGAACAAGTCGTTAAACTTTGATTTTAGACCCAGGGCGGATCCCAGTCGATCAATTCCACCTGTGGCAGGACTGTCTGACCGATCCAGGAGTAATTTAAAATAAAGGGAAAGACAACAAAACATGAGGGGAATGTGCATGTTTAAAAAGCAACGGGTCAGAAAAAGTTACATTATTTTACATTTAGTTACTTATTAGGTTTTGTATTCCATCTTTAACTTTGGTTTACTATTTTGTACTGTTTTCCAGTGTGATCTTCTTTATGGGGTCAGCTTTTTTTGCCTAGTTGTGTAATTACTTACAGACCAAAATATATTTCAAATCAAACTGTCCAAGCTAATCTTTAAAAGTGAATCTTTGATTAATTGGAAAAAGTAAAATGAGTAATTGAAAACTATCATATAAATGTGACAAAGCAAAAGCATGAAAAGTCATTGTAAATGTAACAATGTATGTAAAGGTATTTTTACTTTTACTTTACTTGATTCTATATATCTAATATCTATATATCTATATAGCTTCATAAATTCACCAGTCATACAGGCTATTTTTTAATTAATAACAAAATATGATGAGGACCTTCCTTTCTTCCTCTACATGTTACATCACTTTCTTCTTTTTTTGTGACCAAATTCTTTTTATTTAAAGATTACAAACAATTACATATTTTTCTTCTGACTAAAAACAACAGAAAAGGGAGAATTTTGGCGCTTGTATCAAACAGGAGTTTATTTGGCCAACAATTAGCATTTTGCAGTGTTGGAAGGAAACGCTGTGTCCAATAAACCATGAATCCTTAGATAAATAACTGACAGACTGCTGACACAGTAAAGAGGTCGGTAGACCTGCGACTGGTGTGGGATAACAGGGCTTATAAAGAGCCCGAAATAGAGAAACAGCATGATAACAGTGAGTGGCTGTGAATCCGCCAGAGTAAAAATATCGCAGGTCATGACCCTTTATTTCCAGCCAGCTGCAGGAAATAGCACAAATCAATTGTGAGCCAATGTTTCTCTGCTCTGATGGTCAGCAGCCTCATTATCGTCTGTAAGTTAGAGAAACACATTCGTAATGCTGAACTTTTGCTTCTGCAGATACATTTTCACAATAGTCCCAGCACAGGTGGTCTTCCAGCAGAGCATAGGAAACTAAAATCCTCTTCAATGATAACTTTGCTCATCTTTATATTGTCCAGTTTTTATTTTTATGTTGCTAAATCCAAATTCTGTCACATTTGTTTTACTGATGCAGTGGATCGTTTACACTGTCGCTGGGGTGGAGACGATTTCCATTTCCTGAATTTTATTTTTATGTTTTCAGTTACATTGTGGTTTTCTTAACATGACACAAGTAATAAAGAAACAACGCTATCTGATCAGATATGTACCGGACAACAATGAGCCAATGTTTAGATGAGGATGTGACTCGCAACTTTCCAATAGAAAACATCAGGAAAACAACTAAAACTAAATATAACATAAATCACAAAGAGTGATGCAATGGAAAATACCCCAAAAACTGACTTCTACTGATGTTCCTATAGCAACACCAGCATCAGAAAAGCCTCCGATACCTCCTAAAATCGTGAGTACTGGATTTTATGCATTGATCTAATGCCTCATAATTTATCCAAAGAAAATCTACTTTAAAGTAGTTTATTTATATATTTTTTCCTGATATGACTGACTGTCAAACTGAACAATAAAAGAACGGTACATGGCGTTGGCACTGTTTGTGCCAGACCAAACAACAAAGATAGAAATCCCATCACATCAGGGATAGTATTATACAGCTGTTCAAACGTAATCAAATATTTGACTCAATGGGAAAAAGGTATCAGACCATCGCTATACATGAGTGGAAAAATATTTCAAAATCACCTTCCTTCTGAACAAACAGCCTGTAATTCACACTGGTGCTGTGGAAGAAACTGTCCTAAAGAACTTTGAAATGCTTTTTTGACCCTTCATCTGCAGGACAGTTTGCTCGTTGCATCTTCCAGCTACCATATCTTTCTAACCCAATCTAATTCTTAGCGACAGTGAGTAGTCTCACTCACAAACTGTCCAGATAAGCTGAAAACAGTCTGCACTGTATTTAGAACGGTCTAGTCTTCACTCAATAACTTGGTCGTACTGTATTTAAGAAACACTCTACAGGTTGAGTCCACTTTGTTCTCTATCTCTCTCTATTTCGTCAACACCTTTCCAGCTGAATTACTTCAGATAGACATTAGCTGTGTCCCACATATTGTCATTTATCCGATGAAGGTCTAGTACGGCAACGTTGCCGGCTATTAAAACCCTCTTTCCAAGTTAGACAGTGTGCAGGAGCTTTTTTTCTTTTTTCTTTGCAGCACTATCTTCTCCCTATTGCTCTTCAAAAGCAGCCTCCCGTTCCCTCAGGATGTGATTTCTGTTGGGAAAATAAAACAACCCTGAGGTAATCGCACTCGTGACAAAGTCTGACTCATGAGGATCCCGTGTGGCGTTCCTGCAGCGAGACATGGGATCATCTCCTCGCAGTCTGTAGGTGAGAAGGATTATTGCACCATACAGGCACACTGTAAAGCGTTGTTTTTACACTTAATTACAGGTACACGTGTCAAAGACACTGTCACGAACGCTCATCACAGGAGCCCCTGGGATTTCTCACAGCCAGACTCACGACTCGGATACAGCTGCTCTGTCACATACACAGCTGTTGACTTCTGAGTCAGAGGCTGATGTCATAGCAGATTTAACTACATTAGCACATACAAGTCAATGTTATATATTCAGCTACATAGCGTTTTTGCACATCCTGCACTAAATCCACACAGATTTTTTTCTTAATGTTAAATAGTTATATGCATGAATTTTTTGTTTCTGTATTCATTGTTAGTTTTTTCATTTTCAGTTTAAAGCAATAGTGCGTAGTTTCTGTCGACCCCGTGAGGAATTCTTAGTAATGACAACAACACTGTTGGCGCGTCCACATGATACAAGCCTTCTGAGACTGTACGCCGGCCGACCCTCCTCCTCCACGCAGTTGCTAGTAGCCAAGGAGGACACGGAGGGTTACAAAAACATGAATGACTCTTTTGAAGAGGTCATTAGCTTTGCTTGAGCTTCTACGGGACGCCACAATCTTCTGAACACACTGGGAAATACAGAGAGAGTTGTGTGGAGCTGATAGTGTCATTAGCTTTGTATCAACTGGTTTGAATGTAACGGACGTTCATTAATATCAAAAAGTTACACACAAAAGCTTTGATATGTTCGGCAAAGTCCTAGTAAGTGCTTATTTGGTAATAAATCCTTTTCTGATTGGGATTTTCTGATACAATCTACCTTTGGATGTTCCTGCAAGAAAAAAGGCTTTTAAACAGTTTTCACAGTGTTGCTAACAATTCATCTGATTATAAACTGCCAATATCTATGAATAAATCTTTCCATTGCATAATTGTTGGTATTATTGTATCAACATGATTCTTTGGGTATTTATTGAATGAATGTATTGTGATGATAACTAGGTAGATCCAAGGTGATACTTCTGAGACTGGGACTAATTATTCAAATTTATGCACAATACCAGTTCATGGCATTGGCATTTTTCCATCTGGGTGGGGTTAAAGGTAGGAGTTTTGGGACAGTTAATCATTTTAAATGGTCACTGAAATAAAAATGTATACTGTCACAAATCCATAGATTTGTTCTTCCGAGTCCCCCCCAATAAATAAGGCTTCTAAAGCCAAGAGGATGTTTAACCAGGAGGAGGATTTTCTGGGTTTTGTGTTCAGGAATCTCATCCTCCTCACGAGATGGTAAACCCATGGAGAATCAGAGATGCACGGTAGGTTACTATTAATAAATCTGTGTCCTGTGGGAAGCAGAGAAAACAGATCTCTGGGCCGTCTCACCAGCCGTGTCCTCCCTGCTCACTCTTTAACCCTCCAACTGTAATTCACAGAGACTTGTTTTCATTAAAGAGGAGCCGTGAATCAGGACCGACGCGTGGAAGAGAGAGTTCATTATTGGCTGAGGACCGTGGTCGCACATTGCCCTTACATAAGTCTCGCCCACTCCCTTGTCAAACAAAAACCTCTGGAAATGAAGAATCTAATTTACATTGACCTGGGAGATGCAGATACAAGGCTGAATGCTGACAATAGACAGCTAAAAGGAACAGACATGTGCAGTTTGTGTGGTGTTGGAGGAAAATCATCTCTTTGGGCACCTGGGTAGCTCACCTGGTAAAGTGCGTCCACACACTGAGGTTTACTCCTCAACGAAGCGGCCACGGGTTCGACTCCAACATGTGGCCTTTTGCTGCATGTCGTTCCCCATCTCCCCTTTCATGTCTTCAGCTATCTTATGAATAAAGGCCTAAAATGCCCAAAAAATAATCTTAAAAAATATAACATCTTTATGGCCAATTGAAGTCTGAGGAGATTGGACCAAACCAGGTTTTCAGATTTTATTGTAAAAGCTTGCATAAAGGACCAGGAAATTTAGGATATTTAAAGATTAGTAGACTAACACTTACAACAAGTGCATGTGTTTGGCTATATAAAAATAAAATATAGAAATACAATGCTAGAACAAGCCGTGTTCAGTAGAAAAACAGCAGACGGTGCACTGGTGTGAGCTGAAAAATAAATAAGATTATAATAATTATTGCACCAAATTGTATCCAAATGTTTTTCCCCACATGCACACGTCAGAAGAAGTTTTGGGCCCAAAGTTGCTCAAAATAATGCTCCCACATTAGGACAGAAGCTTGGAATTTGACCACCAACCCTTCGACTGATGGCCAATTTGCTCTCCCAGCTGATAATAGGAGGCATTGTTTTACTACCATGGAAGGTTTCCCTAAACCAAAATGAGTGAAGCGTCCAGATGAATGCAGTCTAAATATCTTAGCGAGTTCTAGACGATCTGAGTCAGGGATCCTCAACAGGTGGTCGGGGACCCCTAGGTGGTCCTCAGAGTAAGTGCAGGGGGGCGTCCAAATTATTGTTAATTTTTGCAGAATTAAAAAGTCTTAACATGAATCCAACACAGTTCCTCCTAAGGATTCACTCCGCCAACCGTATGTTTAACATTAAAACGTGATTTATAAAACCATGTCAACAATTATTGTGCTTATTGAAAAGCTTATTATTCTATGCCAAAAAGGTATGTATAAAGGATTCAGGCTGCCCTACATGGTGATGTAGGCCCAGTTTTGTATGCAACTTTATTTAATACAATCTATTTAGTACGGGGGTCCCTATTCAGTCTCTCTTTCAGTTAAGAGGTCCTTGGCTTAAAAGAAAGACCCCTGAACTAGGTTATAGAACAAGTCATCGGACAACGTCTAAAGAGTTAATTAACAGCAGTTGTGAATGGCCACGCTGCCAAGGTGGCGTGCAAAGCCAGTCAATGTAGAGAACAGTGTCCCCCCAAAGGCATGTATTCTGTTGCACACTGCCACATTACAGCAGTAGTTGTTAAGGAATTAAAAAAGAAGAGTTTGAGAGAGTATAAACTTCTGCCTTTCTATCCCACAACCATACACCTGGCCAATCGCTGGGTAAAGATGGTACGATTGTGTTGGAACATTATGAACATCCAAAACTGCTGCTCTTTGGCTCAAACGTTAGTCCAACTAATCCAGTCTGTGTTCTTTACCCAAACATGTTTGGATATATTTTTAGCATGGTTTTCCCCTGGGAACTCTTAACCATGGGAGTAGAAGAGCCACGCTGAACCCATATAGGAAGATATAGAAGGAGACAGAGAGATTTCTATCAGGAAATGTTCTATTCTGTTCTTCTCCAACACTCAGGCACACCATCATAGAGGAAGTGCTATAGATGTTTTTAACAGCCAGAAAGGGAAGCCAAGACTGGACAGCAGGAAAGGACTTCCGGAGTTGGTTAGTGGATTCAACCAATACAGACGAAGGAAGAAGCTTTGAAAACGGGCAGCATAAAGGCCAAGATCTCTTATGTAACTGGGTGGATTTATAAACCACGTCAAAGACAGGGGGCCCTCAATAGGTAATGATTTCTCTGGGGAAGGGGTTGAAGTCTGTACAAGTACAACCTAATAACTGCCACCTTTTTCATGGACTAACTGAACTTCAAAAACAAAGCAGTTCAGTATTTGACACGTTTCTTCTACTGGGGATAGTACAGAATATTTAGAATGATTAAAGATAAAAAAAACTATTGATTGAATCTGCACACAACACGCAGGCCCGAGACAACATTTAGTCACCCTGGCAGCATTCCCACTCTCTGAAGTCGTTCTGCATGGGTTTCAATTTGAGGATATGGGACCATGGAGCAGAACTGCTCATCAAAATAAACTCAGCTGGTATTCTCCTTTTCTTTTCCCCTGACAGCTGAAAAGCTCCATCAGCAGGCGGAGGTTTCAGCAGAGGGCTGGTGTGTCAAGCTGCTGGAAAGCTGAACAAACAACCGTGTTTGTTCATCACAAAGGGGCGCGGCGATGAATAGATGTGATGAGAGCACATTAATGGTGCTTTCAAAGACAGGTGTTGCCAAACCTTTGTTTGTGCTCATCGAAATGTTGACTTGTGGAGTTCAAATTGTGTTTGAACCGCGTGTAATGAACTCTACAGAATGAATCTCAAAAAGGATATGGTTCCCTTATCAAGGCAAAACATGCAACCACATTGGAGTAAAGCACCTTTCTGCGTTTTCTACTGTATGAACCCCGTTGGAGAAGCAAGATGTACAGTTTGTCCTCATCTGGCCCCAGACTCAATGACTTTCACTCACTAACCACAAAAAGAAATCTTCTATTTTGACTGCAGCCCTATCTGATGTACATCCGGTGCAACAATACTCCATTGTTTGCATCCAGGACGGATACAAAAACTTCTTTTGAGTGAAGCCAAGAGTAGACTCCCATAGAGACTGCAGAGCAGTGTATCACTGGCAGATAACCTCAGAGAGCACAAGACCGGAGGTGCATATGTGTATAACAATCTCGTTTATATTTTAGACGGGAGAAAGGAAGACGTGGAGGGGAGGCAGGGGGATAATCTTCAAACGGCTGGCCAGATCAAAACTGAACATACTGTATGCAGAAACTGCCCCACTACCACAGACAGACTTTTTTGCAGAGGTTGAGGTTTTGTTGAGTTGACTCTGGCAATAATATACAAATACATGTCACTATTCTACTCTTTAGTCCTGGTTGATACAATATCATAATTTAATGATTCATGACCCTTTTCATGAAAGCTTTGATATTTGCATACTTTGTAAAAAGCCTGGTGCCAAATACCCTTTTATTGTGGTATATAATAAATTAACCAAAAATGTTTCTTTTTTACTGTCCTTTAGTTGTTGTCTAATTGTGGTTCCTTATTCAGATAGTTCTTGACGAACGTGTCAAAGATGATGTGCTTTTAAAAAATATTGATGAAAGCAGTCTACTAGTGCCACATTACGAGCTGAAGTCAATTCTGCGTGCATGACGTATGGAAGTTGCTGTTAACATCACAGTCACAGTAACAACTGGGAAATTCAGAATGTTTTAGGTTAACCCCCACATCCTACTTTGTTCCTAATAAAACAGCTATGCCTGAAAAAGCAAACAAATATTTGCCCTTAAGTCAGCGAAAGACAAAAAGGTACCCAAACCCAAAGTAGGGTGGGCTATATTTGGTGCATAGCATATTTTAACCGTCACACAACCAACATACATCTGTCCTAAGCAAGGTGTAAATAAGTCCAACCTCTCCACATGATGTGAAGCACTTAACATATTACAAATCGAAACCCTAAATTAGATATGACATAAAAGGATGTTTTGGATTTAATCTAGTTCTGCTCTCACAGTGGATTTTACAATTTCACTCCATTAACTGTAGTTCCTACAGGAATCATAGCAGAGTAAATGAGGTAAAATGTCCAGCCAGATGGGGAAACTAGGACTAGACTCGATCATGAATGTATGAAAGGAGGTCTGTAGTAAGAAGGAAAGTTGGACCAGTGTTGTGGTTGCGGTGGGTGAAGGGGGGTCGGACACATTGGAAGTGGGTGTGTGAAGGGTTGGACCAGTCAAAACAGCAGTTTAAATATATCTGGCAGAACAGCACTCACTTGTTTGTTGGGTTCAAAAAGAGACAGAGACTCGTAAATTATTGCTGGTTCAATGTGCTGTTGACTCTAATGGTGACGGATATAAAAAGCAAAGAAAACCAACAGACGATGGCATCTGGCATCCCGAGTCAAATTACTCTTAGATTTGTAAAACATGAAGAGTATGTAAAATACTGCTGCTTTGAAATGATTGAAATTACTTTTCCAACGTCCTCTTCCAGCTGGATGTTCTCATAATTTTAGACTGTACCATGTTTTCATGTTTTTCAAAAATGAAAACTAAAAATGTGCAACTTTATTCCTTTTGCATAGCTGGCACCGAACGCATGACTGGATAAAATATTTGAGGTAAAGGGTGCAGTTTTCCATGAGAAAAGCAGCAGGCCAGTCCAGACCATGTGGGAGCCAGATATCTTTGCAAATGGAGCAGAGAGCACTTCACTGACTGTGTGTTTACTACAGGCGATTAGCTTCAGAGTATTTTACAGCGCCTTCTTAAGCAGCTCGATTCAGTTAAAGATAAACTCAATTCTCAGACAGGGGTCCTTAGCTTTAGTCTGATAACTACTAGAGGTTTTCCTGTTGAGTTTAAGTAAAAACACAAACAAAGTGTGGGGAAAAAGCATGGGAAAGAGTTTCAATTATGTGCATTAACAATTCTTAAAATTTTCAATTTCCTCGCGGGAGTCATCCCAAAAGGATTAATAAAGAAGTCTAAGTCTAAAGTGTTTTTCAATGCATGCTTTACAGTCTCAGGGGTATAACTCATGTTTCAGATATGTTCCCGCCCTTTCAAAAAATGAAAGAGAAAAAATCCAAAAGACATATTTTTGTCATGAAAACATACACATTTAAAGATGCTGAATATACACAGCTGCAGCTTTAATAGACCAATTTGATATAAGACTATATTGTCGTGCTGTAGCTTGAGTCTTAAAGATTTGCTGATGGACTGATCCAAGATATAATCTTGCTTCCTAAAATGTTGCTTCTTTAATTGGTCTGAAATGTAACTAGAGAAAAGCTGGGCATAGTTTCACACAATGTGCATTTTAAAGAGAGAATTAATAGTTGTGCACACTTGTTGAAAAATGCACAAAAGATGCAAGTCTCTAGTGTGGGCTGCAGGTAAAAGATGCACCATCACTTCTGTAAACATTTCTTCAAACTGGACTTTGGATGAAATATGTATTTTTTTCTTTTCACCACCATCTATATATTTTATATTTATATGCTGTATTTTACAGATCAGCTAAGGCTTCCAGGAATAAGTATGGAATTTGGTACTTGAATTAAAGGTCCCATGAAATGGTGCTGAACATTCATGTAAATCATTAAGACCTTTAATATACTTCCTTGTAGACCAATTACACACGTTTCATGTTCAGCTAGCAAGTTACTATTTACTGATGCAACTACAAGTTTGTTTACATCAGTAATATATCATTTGATCTGTATATAGAAATATTTTGATGAGAAATACGGACACCCTTTTTCCTTCAAAAGTCAAACTTTTTAAATACATACAGTATGTCTTTTACAAAGTCAAAAAGTCTTCCTAGTTCAGGCCTCATGCTGCTGTAAAATGTGTGTCATGATCTATAGAGATGTAACATGACTGATGATGTAAACATGTTGAAACATGAGAACAATTCATCAAGGTCCAGAAAAGGCGCGATGTCTGAGAATCATTACATCAAACATTAAGTTAGTTTGTGCATTGAAACTGTTGGGACAGAGTTTTTAAAACACATAAAAGAGCAGTATAATAGATCCTGGTCATTATGTCTGATGGCACCATCACACAAAACAAGCAAATTCTGTTTTTGTTTTTTGTTTAATAAGCTGGTTCATAAATTATCGCACATAAAAGATTCTTTTTCAATAGTTACAAAGAGGATAGCAACTTCAGTTAGCGCCTGGAAAAAATAAAACAAATAAGAACTTTGACAAGGGGGGGGGACTTTTTTAAAAAGATTGATCTAATCAGGAGTTCACACAGTGGATGAGAGGCGGAGGAGGAGCCAGCAGGGGGTTTTCAACATCCAACCACTGTCGAATTCTATTCCCGTTACAGACGCTTGTCGTCCGTGCTCAGACTAGCAGCAAACAAAACAGTGACATGCTTTTTGTATCTCATGCCGAAAAACAACAAAAAGGAATTCTTGATTATCCAGTGTGTTCAAAAGGGTCTTAAAATCAAAACTGAGGGAGTAAGGAGGGTAATAAATTATAAAATAATAATAAAAAAGACAACATCAACTACATGTGAGGCTCACAAAAGCAAATCAAACTAAAGACTTGTCTAAGTGGCATCTTCTTGGCTCGACTTTCCTCTTCTTATCCCGGGAGTGAGAGGTCTGACGCGAGGGTTAAAATGGGGGTTTGACGGTAGTTAAGAGGCAGCGATGAGACACTGGAGGTGGAGCAAATCTCTCTTCGCCATTTATTTATTTCTCTTTATTCTTTTCTACAACTATCGCGCTCCTCGTCTTCTGATGGTCAAATCCCAGCTGACCAATGAGCTTGGAGGATGGATTTTGTTTAATAAGACCTTTTGGAGGAAAGGGAGGTAACCCACCCCGCTAAAACTAGTCTGAAGGAGTTTAGCTGTCACTCTATGAGGCAGATTATCCGTTCACGCTCTGGTTTGTGGATTCTAGCGGCCAAAGTGTCCCTCTGTATCATGGGAGCCTACTTGGACATGGCCTGAATGTGCTGCAGGAATTCCTGGTAGGAAGAAGCCGACTCAGACTGATCCTCCACCAGGTACTGGAAAAAAGTAGCTTTAGCCGAAGTATCGTCCCTGCAGCAGAACAAAGACAAACAAAGAGGGATAGCAGCAATGAAGCTTTTTTTTTTTATAATTATGGATTCTATGTAAGGCTGGGCATTATGGGAACATTTTACATTGTAGTGCAAACTTCTCCAATGTTGACACAAGAATAACTGGTAAACCTTTTTTAACCCTTGTGTTATCTTCCCATCCACCATGAAAAGGAAATGTTGTTGCACTTGATTTATGTCAAAGTTCGTTTTTTTTTCAATGTTTTTTGGCTTTTTCAAATTTTTGATATTTTTCTAAAGTTTGTAGGTATTCTTGCAGTGTTTTTGACAGATTTTTATTGTTGTTGCTTTTCCTAACGTTTGTCGTTAGTTTTTTAGTTTCAACGTTTTCAGCGCTTATTTCAACATCCCATATTTTCTTTATTAAAAAACATTGAAAACGGGGTCAAATTTGACCCACATGAGGGTTAACAATGTTAAAATGTTGGATTTAAAAGGTTTTGTTTTGGCTGCAATTACTGTGTTTTTATTACGTATACAGTATGAAGTTCAAAGTCACAACTTTTACCTTTTAAAGTACCTTGTACTGTCGGAGGAAAGATTCTTGTTTCAGTTATAATGTAACTATGTACTTCTTGTAGACCACCTTAAAAAATCTCCTCAAATTTATCACATTTGTCATTTTGACAGAGCAATGCAAACATCCTCAGTCCGTTGGCATTGACATCATGCATCCTCCACAACAACACTGGAGTAAACATGTGGTGGAGCAACAATGCAGTGCCACAGAGGAGATAGCGAACGAGAGAAGGAGCAGAAACAATGTGTCCTCTGTGGAAGACTTTACAGCCATTGTCAATCAATGACTTCACAGCTTACTATGTGTTTACACCGGAATATATTTTCTGTCAACCTCAGACCAAACTCTGCTGGGAGAATGATTTCAGTCATGCCAGACACAAAACTGGTCCCACCCTGTTTCTGTGTGGGGCCAGTCCAGTCCTATTGATTCCCAGTGAATGGGACAACGACGTATGGCTGCAACTACTTATAAGTTTCATACAGATTTGTCTGATGGCGGCGTCTTCGTGGCTTGATGGTTAGGACACAAACTATGACATGAACTGTAACGTCTCCAATTCAATTCTAGTCAGGGACCATTGTTGTATCTGTATCTGTACGCCCCTCTTTTTCTCTTCCCATTTAATAATATAAAAGTGGCTGGGTGAAGTTTATGCCTCAATGCAGGTTTCCAGGGTTCGAGGTTGACCGGTTACCATTTTCTGCACGTCTTTCCTACTCTCCCTCCCCTTTCTCACCTTGCTGTCCTCTCCATTAAAGCCCAATAAATAAAGTTAAAAATAAAAAGAATAGTTTAAAAGAAACATGCCAGAGCTAAAGAGACTGTCTTTAAGATAGCTGTTTTTTACAAATAGTCCCAAACACAGATATATTCAATTTGCAATGATACGACACAGAAAATGAGCTAATCACTTTTTTCTGAGAAGCTGAAAGCTGAAAATATTTGATTTTATTGCAATAATCTCAAAGAGTTTCATTTAAATAAATGTCTATAAGGTCATGATCACCGAATGAGGTAATATAATGGTGGCTGAGCCTATGGCCCACTGATCAAAGCCCTTGCAGTGCAGTATTACCAACCCTCTCTTTTTGCAACAATCAAGGGAGAAAAAAAATACAGAAGCGGCACAGTTAGTGATGCATTTTCTATCCCCCAGCAGTGATTGGTCAGCCAGTGAGGGTAGGCGGGGCTAACGCATTAGACTGGCTCTTCAACTGCCAACTGACTGATATCACGCATTGTTTGGATCTCTGGGAAGTGAAATCCCAAAAGCCAGCTGCAATTCCTACTTGCTATAGCAACAGCAATCCAAACGGCGATCTATGAGATTGTAACTTTGATTATTAGTCAATTTCAAAACAATGCTATTTTTAAATGTATTGAATAATATTCAGTCCTAATTTACAGCCTAAGAAACACCAATAAAGGCTGACCCTGACCTCTGACCTTAATAGGCTGTAATCTCTGCTTTGGACTAGGTCATTTTTTCATATTTGAGTACGGTATCTTGGTATGGTGGCCCTTTAGCATAAAACATTTTGGTTTTACATTCATTTTGGGTGGAGTGAAGAACAAACTAGGCATTGTTTGGCTCCTTCAGACCTCACACAGAACAGCGGAATCTCTTTGGGTTCTTAACAATTTGGCTGTTACGTTATTTTCAGGTCAACTGTCAAAACATTTTAAAATTTAAATAAAAGAAGAAACAAAAAAAAGAAGAAAAATCTCTCAGAATTTCTAAAATCCAGGATCTAGATGTTAGAGGATACATTTTTGTTGGTTAAAGTAAGATGGTAATGCAGATGTGAAGCTGTGCTTACTTGATGACGTGTATCATGGAGCTGAACGCTCTGTTGTCCTGCAGCCAGTCGAGAAACGCTCGCACTCTCTTAGACAGAGGAGTCCCCAGCTCAGGAATGTGACTCTGGGAATTACAGAGAGAAACAACATTGTTGTCACTGCTGTGTCTCAGATGGGAAAACAGATTATGTAGATTCACTTAAGTCATCTCGGCTGCACAACATGGTTAACAGAAGTATGCCTGTGGTTTTAGATGTGGGGTTCGTAGGTGGCTCTGGGATGCATCGACCCCTTTCTAGAAAAACACAATAAGCAGCGCAAACAAGGGCTGATGGTTGCTTTGTTCTGGATGTCCCCATCACGCCCACACTGTGGTAATGACAGAGCTTTGTAGCTGCACAGTTCGTTAAAATGCAGGAGTTGTTTTCCTCTTACAATAAAGTGAATAGCAGTACTATTTTCCTGGAAAGCAAATCTATGAGTAAAACAATACCAGCATTTCCCTAATCATAGTTAATTTAAATGATTGACTGCTTATTTTGAAATGACAGCTGCTTGTATACAGTTACAGTCTTACTGACCATGTTGGTGGGTATTGAAGAGTAGTTGGGGCAGCCAAGAACATCTCGGATGAACAAATCGTGGCAGCATTTGCCAATCCAAAGATAAAAAGTCTGCAAAGAGAGAAACAGTAAGTCAGTACTCTAACACACAAATAAATGCGGTGAGAAATTGAAATAAATAGACATAACTAGGCAAGGCAAAGTAATTCCACACATTTTAATCAAATCAATATACATACAATTGTGTACCACTACAGGTTACGTTTATTAAATAAAGCCCAAAATATGTTGCAGACTAGAAATAGCTAGTATCAGCTACCGCTAGCTAACGTCAATGCTAGGTAGCCGCTAGCTAGCTAACGCCAGCTAGAAGGGTCTGTGGAGGCTTTGCCTGAACGCTACCAAGTCGTGAGTTGTGTCTTGAAGTCGTAACTTATGGGCAAAAAACTGTGTCTGGAACCCAGCATAAAGCCCCTCAAGGCTGTGTTTCACAGATGAAGTATTTCTCCATATTTAATCAACATATACATGACCACATAAGCAACAATAAGAGTTGAAAAGGCTAAGAAAAAACATTTCTTTGTTTGTTTAAGAGTTGTTAAACACTCAAAAACTCTTGATTAGTGGATGGAAATGTATGCCGCATGGATTGGTCATAGTAAAAAGTTGATTAAGAAATTACTTTTAAAATGAAATCAATAGTCTTAGCACTCAACTTATTTCTTTTTTGACACATTTCTACTACTACTACTACTACTACTGACCAGGAATAAAAGGGCTCATAACGTTATAATTTACACTCATATTCAATGTCTTTATATGATGATTCAGTTTCCTCTCTGTTCCTTGGTTTTGTTGGGGGGGGAGATACATTAAAGTATGGGGCACTAAACTAAACGAAACAGGCCTGTCACGCTGCTGTTGCTACTTTAAGGCTCATAATGGCACAATAAATATCCACACAAGGGCTCAGGGACAGGACTTATCCTTACTATAGCCAAAACTACACTGCACTTAATTTACTTGAATTGATTTTAAATGTTTACCTACACTTTCTGAAGGAAAACGAGACAACTAGAGAGATATAGAGAACTAGAAAAAAGTGAGGAGAAATAAATCTTGGACGTTCTGTGAAAAAACCCATGAAGAACCACATCCCTGCAGTGTGTTATGAATAAATGATACAGCGCTTACGTTGCCACAGTCCATGAGAAAAGCGCCATCTCTGCTCAATGTCTCCGCAGACAGGTGGAGCAGAGGAGGTTGAGGAATAACTGTGTTGTTCAGATGGAGCGCCCCCTGCAGGTGTGACACAAACGGTGCAATAGATAAGAGATGGAGGACACTCGAGGTCCATTTATTTTGGTTTTCTTTTCATTTAAAAGTCACTCAGGTACAGTGAGGGAATCCACCCTCACAGCTTCAAAAATATATAAGTAATATTGTAATTTGAAAATAAATTTATAACAAATATACACTTATTAATGTAGCCAAAAATAGTACTAGTTACTAGGGGTTGGAATCACCAGAGGCTTCACGATACAACAAAATTACGATATTATTTTAAACACATTGCAATATATTGCAATTTATTACCTTTTTTCCAACTTCAAACTTTTCCCAATCCCAAATTATGGCCCCAAAAGTAAACTTTGTTATTATCAGTTGTATCTGAAAAGATACATTTCTTGGTTTGTTCATCTCACTTCAATTTTATTGCTGCAAAATGAGATTGTCTAGCAAAAAAATTGACCAACACATCTATAATAAAAAGATTGATTCTTGGCGTATGTGTATCGATACAGTATTGCCACAGAAAAGATCACGATACTATGCTGTAATGACTGCCCCCCCCAATCACCCATATATAACTCAGCCATGTCCGTGTCCTACCTGGTCAGAGATGTTGTCCAGTCGGTACAGGTCAGGATGAACCATCCGCATCAGCTGCTGCAGCGGCTGCGTCTTGAACTCACACATGGCAAAGACCCGCTCGTCCAGCCGCGTGCTGGTGCCTGTCCGCAAAGCTTTCTGTAAAAAAGAAATAGAAATCTTTTTAATCTGTGTGTTAATCTTTATTTCTTCTTTCAGTTATTTATTTACATTTTGCCATTTCCTTGTTTTGAAGTCTTGACATTCCTCTCATACTTGGGAGCTGCCCGGTACAACAGTTTATCAGTTTCTGGTACTGCAGGTTCTAACTGCAGTACCAGGATGCAGTTCAGTGCCCCTGAGCTGATTTTCAGCCACAGGAGGATTCAAACATGCTAATATTTGGATTTGATTCATTAAGCACTTAGAAACTAAGTGAATAGCAATACATTGTAATAAAAGGTGGATTAAGCAGTGACAGTAAACAGTTTATTCAAAATGGTTACTTAATTTGTAATATTACATCCATCAGATGACGCAAAGTGTGCCTAAATAGGGACACACCTTGGATGTTTGAATGAACAAGTCCTGGGAGGATGAATACAGTCATTGAACATATAGAGAGTCTTTATGACTGTAAACTCAACTTTTACTATGCGACTGTGTGTGTGTGTGTTTGTGTGTGTGTGTATAGATAAAAATAAAAGAGGGGAAGGGATTTTAGGATGTGACGTAGGGGTGGATTATTGGGTGTTGGAATGTGTGTTTCAGACTGTTTTATACATGTGGCTCTGTGGGTGTTATTAGTCAAATGTAGAATGATGAGTGTATGTGCTGCCACACCTGTTTGAGCAGAGAGAGGATGTAAATGGGGAAGAGGCACAAGGCAGCAGGAAAGACGAGGCCGGACTGCTGCAGGTTCGACACGTTGCTCTTGTAGGCGCTCGCCAGATCCACCACCGCATTTGTCAGGGCATCCCGAGCATCAGACAGGCTGGACGTTATCGACCGGTCAATAGCTGAAACGTGGAAAAAGATTAGATTGAGAAGTGTTTTACAGCAAACAGTATGACATATTAGTACGTTTCTCAAAAGGCTGCAAAATGCCTGCAACTTATGAGGAGGACAAATTTTACAAATTTAAACTACAAAGATTGCTTTCTGTTGCAAGGAGAGTTTTTCTACTGGTTCTCCATTATTTGTGTTTTTTTTCCTGTTGTTTTTATTTGCATGTGGACAAAAAAGTTAAAGCAATGTATTTAAGAAAACTGGTGGCTTATGCAGCAGACCCACCCATGTCGGCTAGCAGACAAGTGATGGCCTGAACATCAGCTCCAGCATACACATCACTCAGTTGGTTGACCACCGGCAGACACAAAGTATGGACCCGGATTCGCCTTTTTCCTACCAGTATAGACAGATAAATTATCAGACAGTAATACTATTTGCATGTAGCATCATCAACAAAACCATAAGCTCCTACTGTTGGCTGCTGGAGCAGGTGAGGTTTTACTCAAAAAGTATTGTGCAGTGGTAAACAGTTCACTAACCCACACAGATCTCCTCACCACAATCAAAGTGAGTGTCTGTGTGTGTTTGTGTACCTTTACTAGAGGTGTAGAGCAGAGCAGCCTGGAAGCAGGCCAGAGACGAGTCTGCCAGTGAGTCGTCAATGGACATCTGGACAGCAAAGGCAGAATCCGGGTTGACATTGGCCAGGGACAGCAGGTCGGTGGAGCGCACAAAGAAGTTACCGTGGAACGTATGAATGGATAAACCTGAGGAAAATCAGAGGATGAGGGAAGAGACAAAACTTATGTTTGAAAAATGTAAGCAAAACAAGTAAAGACAACAACCTGTAATGAAAAGAATCTAGCATACATTCAGTTGTAAAAAAGATAAAAAAGGCCGGACCCCAGTGGCCCTGTTACCTTTAGTGCATCGTATTCTCATGACCGCCTCAAAGCCAATCTTCCTGGTGAGGTAGCGGTCCAGATCCTTCTGAAACTTCTCCAATTGCGCCGGATTGTGGATGTAATGAAAGGAGGGGTAGTAAAAGATGCTGCCCGCTGAATACTTGGAGATACATGCTGAAGAACAGGAAGAAGGAGAGAAGTATTTAATTATAATTCAAGTACCAGAAATAAAACAAAATCCCCTATACGATGAAACATGTAAACATGTCCGTTTAAGCATTTAAAAGGAAGACTCTCTGGGAAATCTGGAAAGTCTTTGGAGTATCCAGTGCTCGCTTCCTTTAAGATTTAAAGGTGGCTTTGAAAGGTTTCTAGCCTGCTCCCCTTGAGGACGGCAGGGGATACAACAGTTACCTGTCCTTCATTTGAACCCATCGTTATTGCTGTGAATAAAAACTGACTGCAGCTGCCTTCCTGTGCGAAGGACCAAGTTACCAACTTTTCAGATCCACTTTTCAAGCCCAAAGTCATCGTTTGATACAAATAGATTTGTGAAGAAGTTTGTGACAAAGTGAAGGAATATATTTTGACCCAGTAAACCAGTTTAGATATTTAACTCCCTTAACCTAACTTCCCTTGTCCCATGGGCCTTTTGTGGCTGTGACACAGACATTGAATTGAAATATTGGTTGTTCTTACCTAGCGAAGCAAGGTCAGCGTACTGGGAGCTGAGCAGGAAAAGATCCACCCCAATTTGTTGCCCTGAGCAGTCCAGTGCAAGCTTCTTATAGAAGTCTGTGGCTGGGCCAAGGTGCTGAACTCCCTGAAAAGATAAAGACTTATTACAAAAAGAAACCCTCTTGTTTTTTGTTCTGCAGTAAAAGGAAGAAACCACGACCAACAGCTTTAGGGAGTTCAAGGGAGTTATTTCCTCAGAGTCTCCTATGCTAGTAGATCATTTTTATTTTTATTAAAGTGGTCACTAAATGATAAATGATGCAGACTGAGTTAAGAGTATAGTTTCTTTCATTTCCATGTTTTTTTTCAGCCCAAAATCCTCCTGAAAACCCTGAAGTTAATAAAAATCACTTTCCCCAAGAAAAAAAGCATGTGTTCTTGCTGTAACTTTTTGGCAGTGTATTTAGATCGAACACAGAACACAGATGATGAAGATCAATAAATCACAGTCCTGGGATGGCAAAAACACTGACTCAGCACAGACAGCTCAGCATTGTCCATGAGTGCTCTCTCTCTGAACTTAAACGTAAGATCCAATTATGAAGTTGTGGCCGGTAATAAAAGTAAATTGTGGCAGGAATATAAACGTAAGAGCACTGACAATGCCAAAACAATAAGTATAAATCCACATAGAGAGGGGTATGAACAGTCATTCTCTTGCTATAGTTCATCTGTCATATGTTTTTTTTTTAGGACTCATAAATCACAGCGTACGCAGCACCACCGCCTTCTATTTGAAAAATAAAGATGGCTGGTAAAAATGTAAAAAAAAACAATGGCGGTAAAAAGTAAATCTAAAAAATGCTAAAAAGCAGTTAGCACAGAAACTCAAACTTCACATCAAAATAAAAAGAAAGACTCAATTATCAGGATGTGCTCAAAAAAAAACATAAAATGGTCTTGATTGGTACCTTAGTGCTCGAGCGTTGGTTGGGGTCTTCCCTCGACTGCAGCGAACCAGCACCAAGCGTCGGCAGCTGTGTCTGAAACACTGTGACACGGCCCCCGGTGGGCGACATGAGCTTGAAAGCTGCTTGTAATGCCGGTCCGAGGGCGCTGTGGGTCTCCTTGGTCTGGCTAAACATGCCCGGCAGTGATGTCAGAAGGTCCTTCACCAGCTGGAGGAGGAAGAAATACAAGTGAGAGAGAGAGAGAGAGACAGAGAAAAAGAGAGAGAGAGAGAGAGATAGGGGATTGAGGAAATAATAGTGAGAGAATGGGAAGAAACTAGTGTGATTACACAAAGTGTTATTGTAGCTATTTCTGTTAAAAACAAAAACAAAGAGCGTACCTCCTTGCTTTCCTTCAGGTTCACCATTAGACTGTCATGAGATGGTATGAAGATGTCTGAAAAAAAAAAAAAAAAAAACAGACGTCTGGATTACAGCAGAAAAATGATGGCTATTTGTTGTAAAACCAGCTGAATCACAGTGCAGCTTTCCAACCTCTTGACTAATAACTCGTCCTGTACACCTTGTATATTCCTTAGTCAGCCCTGAGAAGCTAAGGTTCTCTATTTGGACACTGTTGCCACCAACTGTTAGTGGTTAAAAAACAACTAGTATACAAACTACAGTCTGATTTCATTGAGAAGATGTACCATCTATGTCCGATACCACCAGCATCTGTGGCTGGGACAGTCCCTCCTGGAGGTTGTAGAAGTGAACGGTGTTGTCGAAAGTTAGGAAGCCCACTCTGGTGCGTGTATCCCCAGGCAACCTGAGGCACATAACAACCTTTGTCAGAATAAATATATTTTTTTTAAAGATTCAAGAAATCATATAAATAAATACGAGAGAGTTGAGATGGTTACAATTCTAATTTCTTTTGCTTTACAGTAATCATTTTTTTTTTAAACTCCTAAAGCAGCCACATTAAACGTTTATGGATTATCAACAACACTCACTTATCCAGGTTGTCCATAAGTGATTCACAGAAGAACTTAAGGTAGCCTGATTCCACAGCATTGTGAGACACGTCGAGAACAAACAGGTAGGCTGCTGGCTGCGGGGGCCGCAGCTGAACACACGAGGTAAAACAAACACACATGATTAGTGGGGATGGATGTGAAAATATTGTTGCCTGTCTAATATAAAGTCTGTAAGATGTAAGGGTTTGTTTTTATTCCAGTTAAGTGTCCCTCTCTTTTTCTGCTTCTCTTTTAAATTAAAGTTCACACAGTAGGAAAGCCCTTTGCCTCAGATGTTATAGCACTGAGGCAAACACTGCCCTCTAGTGGGCAAGCAATCGCCCTACATAACAATTCACAACAAGAACAGTCAAATGTTTCAGGACAGAAAGACAGCTTACCATGTAGTCTGAGGAAGCGATAAACTCCACAGTGGCGTTTTGGACCTCTGGTCTCTTATGGGGCTCGCCATACGACCTGGTGACTGGATTGTACATAAACTCATCTGGAACTGAATAAGAAAGAGCAGGTATGACATGTGCAAAACTATGTGGAACAAACAAAATTATGAAGGTATAGAATAATTATAGGACTGGGCACCATTTCTAAACCCGGAATAACTCATTATTGCATTCATACCATCATTGACCCGATAACAGAGGTTGCACTTCCACCTGCGCTGGTCCAGGAAGGTGACAAACGGATTGATGTAAGTGCGACAGGAGCGACAGCGCACTATTGTGTTTGACGTGATCACCGGTAACTGCTGCAGAGTGAGGCAGAAAAAAAATAAAAAAAAATAAAAAAGGGAGAAAGATAATGGAGTAAATACTGAGGGAAAGTACAAATATGACTTGGGAGCTGAACATTTTACAATTTGTGCTTCTTTTCAAATTTAGCGGTGACCTTTTGCAGAACAATCCTTTACTCATGCCTCGGCAGACGACTGAAGAGAAGCTTTGTTTCTGTTTCTTAGGGGATGTGGTTGAATGAATCTTTGGATCTGTAGTCTTTGCATTCTGTCTCTGATGTTTCTATGACTGTATTCTTAAAGACTTTTCCTGCGGATGTAGCAGGGTCACCTGAGAATCTTCTGCATTTTTCCTTAGAATATAGGCCCTTTATTCTTCAGCAAATCCCGGCAGCCACGCTCTATAGTTGTTACACAAATGTCTCCAAGAAAAAACAAACTTGTGTGAGGTTGTTCTGCACAAATTATGAAGTGGTAGTAAACCAAGCACATTTGTTTGGCTACTAAAGAAGAGCATATTTAAAGCCATTTTTGTGGCGTTTTAACCTTAATAGACAAGAAAGCTGTAGACAGGAAAGGGGGGAGAGAGAGGGGGAAGACATGCAGCAAATGGCCGCAGGTCGGACTCGAACCCTGAGCCGCTGCCGCTGTATATGGGCCTGATATACTGGGCGTGATATACTGCATGAAAACAAATAGAGGCAAAATCATATGTCATTCACTAAGTCCCTAGTAAATGGACTTAAAATATACTTGACCCTATTACAACTTTTTCCAGCCACTGTTGCTGCTTAAGTGAACCAAGTTTCCAGCCACAACTATTTGTCCGGTGTTGACTTCCTACTTGTTTCTCACGTGACATCAGTGCGTCTCTGTTCTCCATCACTTCATACCTTCTGACACCACATTAAGAACACCTCTATAAATACACTCACATATCTTCCTGCACCTCATCATCATGATTCTCCTCCTCCTGCCTGTCCTGCTGTCACTGCAGCTGCTCGCCTCAAAGTACTGTCTACAACAGACGGTTCAGTATGTTATTAGCGGACAAAGACTACTAAGTTTTACTTAATATAATATTTAATTTCCCCAGTCCTCGTTAGTGAAATAGAATGTTTATGTTTTGGCAGTATGCTGCGCCAGTTCTGACACCAAAGTTTGTAGTAATACCCTGATCTTCCGTCTAATAAAATTAATGTTTTTAAGATTGTTTCAAGATTTGTCAATTTAAACTCAAAATCCTCAAAAAGCCCCATTAGCCTTTAGCGTAAAAGGTCCCATTTTATTTAGCCATCAGATCATACCTGTAAGTCCCTGAAGGGGTGGAGGAGGAGGCCCAGAGGGAGCCTGGCTTTGTTGAGTAAAGCCTGGTTCTGGGGGATGCTGGTCAGGGTACACCTGAATGTCCTGATCGGCAGAGACAAACGAGGAGAGAAAGCGTATTAAATAAACACATCCACAGATTAGACAATGACAGAGTGAGAGATTTACAGAAATAGTACAGAGTATTTAAGAAAAAGGTACCTCCAAATAAACAAGCAAATATGAATATGAGCAAAAGAGTAAGCAATTTATTTTTGGGGGCTTTTTGTGTGTGTGAGTGACAGCAGACAGACAGGAAAGGTGGTAGAGAGATGGGGGATGAAACGCAGCAAAGGGCCCCAGGTCCGATTCAAACTCTGGCTTCGGCAAATGCCTCAGCCGACATGGTGCCCACGCTTTTACTGTGTGAGCTAGAGGTTGCCCCAGTAAGGAATTTTAAACAATTGTTTAACTCAATTGTTCACTTTACTTACTGTGGACTACAGTTGACCTTCTTGAGGTCAGGGCTAAGGTTAGGTTCCGGGGCTTCAAGGGGCCTGGGGGGTAGCAGGTTTCTCTCCAGCAGCAGGTTGATCGGACTCAGGGCCTCCACCTCCAGTTCTGGCACCCCACTTAGCCCCCCAAGGGCCGCAGACAGCTGGGACAGGTTTGGGAATGGCTGCAGAGGAAGGAAAGAAACAGAACACATTTTCTAAACAGATCAGAACTGGTGTGTCAATATAAGCAATTGGCAAATATAAGTCCACCATTTACTCACAGCAAAAATCACATAGAAGAAGCACATAGCTTTAAATAGGCTAAACCACAAGTACCACATGTAATAAAACTTTAGTCCTTCCCACAAAACGTCTGACGTTGTTTTTACAATAAAGCAACAATTGGAGAACTGCAGACCTCTAAATCACTTAACAATGTTTAAGATGTGGTTGAAAATTCAGAGATCTGGAGCCAGGCAGCTGAAAATGCTTTTCACTTGCCAATAAGAAATAACCGCATCAACAATAAGATAAAACAACAAGAACAAAAATTGATTTGCATCTATTTTTTTAAGCACTGGCCTTACCTGCGAGTACTGCTGGTAGCTTGACTGGCCATATGGAACACAGGAGGGGGAGGAGCCAGTGTGGGAGGCTGGCCCCTGGGGATAGTCTGGCTGCATGCTGGGGTAACCATAGCTTCCATAGGGCGCGGCCTGGTTGGTCACATCGTTGGAGGGCGGCATAGAATCTGGACAGAAGAGTTCAGCATTAACCGGATTATGCATTTTGAAATAATGGTATTTATGGGGGAAATGTGTGCGTGCCCCATTTTCATCCTAGGCGTTTACATAAATCGTAAAGTGCAACTCATTATCCTTTCAATCTTGGGAAGGGGGGGTGACCTTGACCAACTGCCACTTTGCTCATTTGAAAGCCATGATGTCTGTCTCACTCTCATGGGCAGGCAAAGCAGAGAGAGGGGAGATAACCTTGCCCCTTCTGTGATCAGCTCATCGGAGCTTTCATTTTCTCCAAGACAGAGCAGGATACCCAGGGCTCGGGTTACACCGTTTGCCATTTGTAGCCACTGGGGCACCATAGGCAGGCTGGGGGGACTCATATTAATATCAAAAAACCTTTTCATGCCATGGGGCCTTTGATTCAATTCTTGGGATATAGAGTTATATAAAGGAGTATCTTTAGGGAAATGCTGCTGATCATTTACCCTTTTCATACATGGCTGTTTGTAGTGTTAAGAAATGTAATGGCAGCGTAGTCTACTGTTGGGGGTCACCGGTACTCTGAATAAGAGCAGAAACTTTATGAAATGATGAAAATCCTGGTAAGCAGTTTTGGAATGTTGTATATTAGTGTGTAAGTCTATTTAGATGAGCAGTATGTTTGTGATCAAAACATACCTGGATAGCTGCCCCCTTCCAGGGAATCATAGCTGTTGGGCACCGGAGAGGCACTGCCAGTAGTGGAGGAGGAAGTGTCGCCACCTAAGAGAGTGAAACACAGAATTAATTAAAAACTGGAAAAAAAGCAAAGACTGGTTGAGAGGACGGAAAGAGCGAATAATTAAATTGATATAGTTAAACAAGGACCCACGGGCATAGCAAAATAAAAACAAACAAAAAAAGCAAGAGCAAAAAAATGTTAAAAAGATTAAAAAATAAATAAATAATAAAAAAAAAGAAGCTACTAAACAAGGAGGGCCTGGGCGACTGAGAAAACTGTAAATTACGTCAGTAAGAATGAAGGAAGGAGCGTCACGATAAAAAAATAATAAAGAGGAAAGAAAAAAGGGGAAACAAAGGGAATGAAAAGGAGCTTTTCTTTTTAATAAAGAGTGCTGTGTTTGACTTCCTTTAGGTCTCAGAAAACATGATGAAAAGATGCACTTAAATCTTGAACAAGCAGGCGTACAAGCCTCTAAAGACAGAATACATGGACGGAGCAGAGAAAAATATGGGAGTATAGCAAAAGATTACAAAGATGATGTGATGGCTACAGAAATGCAGTAATTATCATCTCATTATCACCTACAACTCAATTCTCTTATTTGCCATTTACTTCATTACGATTCAGTCCATCCTCTTCATTGACACTCAAGACACTTTCTGTCTTTCTCCCTTCTATAATCCTTAATGCACACTTTATAACATGCATAACTTTCATGCTACAATATGTAGCAATTATCCAGCAAAAGGTGGGGAACAAGACGTTTAGCTGATGGAAACTAGGGCTACAAAGACTAATCAATTAGTTGTCAACCATTAAATTTATCGCCAACAATTTTGATGTGGTTTCCTTTCTCATCTACGAGTGTAAACTGAATAGCTTTGTTGTGGACAAAACAAGACATTTGAGGATAATGACTTGGGCTTTGGGAAACCATGATCAATATTTTTCACCATTTTATAGACCAAAGGAGTAAGCGCTTGATGAGGAAACAATCAATGAAAATAATCATTGGTAGCAGCCCTAATTTAAAAAATGTCTTAAAGCTATAGTGCATAGTTTCTGTAGCCCTTGTGTGGAATTCTACGTAATTCCAATAAACGGTCAGTGTATGATCCAGGCCTTAAGTGGCCGCGCAAAATCTCGTCCACACAAGCAAAGTTTTAAAAAAACTCTGTCCGCATGAAAACGTAAAAACAAGCTATCAAGCGCTGTTGAGAGCTTGCCAAAACATCAGGTGGCGATATAACCCTAAACATAACTGCTTATTTACAAGAAACCTCCGAAGGGCACCCCTAATTTATGGACAGTATTGTCATTCTTTTTATGCACTTTTCCGCAACTTGCTTCATCACTTTTACCTTTGGATGGTGATTTTATACATTGCCTAGAACACCCCATTGAGATAAAAAAAGAAGGAAAAAAAGACATTGATTGGTGGTGTCTATTAGTGTATCAACGGCACTTATTCAAAACTCAAAAGTTCCTTTAGATGGGGCATAATGGTGGCCAATTTAATACATGAGACTAATACAATAAATTCATCCTGGTTTGAGACGTCTTTGCACTCTCTCGGTGGTCACAATTCCTGTCTGATTCTCTACTTAACTGTACCCCATCAACTAAAGGCCAAACTATTCTTAATACAAAATAAGTCTTGTGGATGCATTGCATTACAGTCTATTCCACCCACTGTTTTTCCTCTCATGTCCAATAATGAACAGTTTTCCAGAAGGATTACAAGAGCAGAATATTTCAATGAACCCATTATTCCATGTGGGCCAAAAGGAGGGATCAACAACAGTCAACACCACACGACAGGCCTCTGGCAGAGAGCTCATTGGATGGGACAGGATCCAATTATTGCCAACTAAATTGGACCAGCAGACAACTGGATTATCTTCTCTGGAGAAGAAAACCAACACAGCTTAGTCTTCTTCCTTCTCCAAGATTCTTCTCCTTTCTTCTGTCAGCTCATAGATTAAAGGGTTATATAGCCAAGGGTTTTAAGAGAAAAATAATTCTGTTCCTTGTAGGTGTTGCTTTGCAGCAGACAGTGTTTTCCATTTACGGTTTCCTTCTAACCCTCAAATGTTGTCTTAATATTTTGCTTAACTTTATAACTTTGCTTGCCCACAGGCTGTTGCCACCTCTGGTTACTGATAATTACAGCTCCTTTCATAATGAGGTCGACAGTGTCTTCTGTCTAATCTGTATCTCACAAACAAGTAATCTGATTATCAATCTAAGACCCTGTTTAAACCTCGTTTTAAAAGTGTTGTGGTCAAACGAATCACAAGTAACACTAAATACAAGTGTAAACAACTACCAACGTTAAGGCCTCTCCTGACAAGGACGTAACAGAAAAATGTGTCATCAATGCAGGACATGGTGACAGGAAGCCAACGCTCTTTAACTTGCAATTTTGCCATTTAATTGTTGTGTGATAGTCCATTGTTTTGCCTGATGGAAGATGTGTTGAATTCTGCTGAATAGACACATCTGCTGCATGACTGGCAAGATTGTGGACGTAGTAATAACTTTGCCCCGAGCCTTTTGACCTTCTAGTTAAAGTGACCTAGGCAGTAACGAAATCTCAACACAATTGGTTAGCTGGAAGTGCATGACAAACACAGGTGTGAACTGTGATATGTCTCGGCTGTCAACTTGTGTTTGGATCACTGAAAGGCCTTTTAGAATCAAGTGTAGACAAGGCCATAAGTGTTACAACATGTGCTTGAACAATCCCTGCCATGACAACAGGTGCATCTTATGTCATTCCCTTAAAACAACTCATTATTTTGACACGAGTGGCAGGGTGACTAATCAGGTGTGAAGAGGACACAAGAAGACAAAGAAAGCAGGACACGAGAAGACAAAGAAAGCAAAACACTGCATGTGACTTCAATGAGACTGCACTACCTAAAACTATTATTTTGCAAGCAAAACTAGCATTCATTTGCTGACTCCAGATTTTCTAATCTGAGGACTTGCTGCTACATATCTATCTATCTATAAATAAATTGTAAACTGAACCTCTTCAGATTTTGTTCAGCTAGTCAGTCTGTCACACAAAACAAGCTGTTGACAAACTATAACAGGCATTTTTCAATATTTTGTTAGAATACATTTGCCATAAAGTAATCAGTTTAAAAATGATATGAAATTATAATATATGATTATTAATATCACAATTCTAGTTCAGATGTCATCATGGCATCCAGATGTGAACAACTGGTATTTTATTGCAGCAGACAACCTGTAAGAGACTTGGGATAATTGGAGAAATAACAAGGGGAGAAGCTGAAAACAAAGCGTCTCTTTTCATTATGAGGTGTAAAAGAGTGCTGTGCCTGTGCTTTCTCTCTCATGGGGAGCAAGCAACTCAGCTAACATGCACACAGAGACCCTGCACCTGCTGGCAGGGGAGTGGCTATATTTGAAAACTTGTTAACCTCTGGCTGATGACACAGCTCCTGAGGGAAAGTCATCAGCAGATCACCCGAGTGCTACATAACACACACATAGTATGACAGTGTACAGTACAGTATTATGTGGTCCAGATAATTAGTCAAATACGGTATTTTTACGACTTGGCTTCTTCTCTAATTAAAAATTATATTATTATCCTATTAATCATTTATTATAACTTGTCAATTAAAGTTCCTGTTGATCGGCTAAATGTTTTCCAACAGCAACCACAGTTGGACAACTCCTTCTACTGCATGACAATTAAGATAAGCAGAAACTAAAGATAAAGTTTAAAGATAAATGCTAACTCACTTACCTCTCCCCTTTCTGAGAGACAACATTTCATGTCAGTTTTTGGTGATGGAGCAACAAAGCAGGGTATACACAGATTTAAAAGATGATTCTGTGTCAGTACTGATGACTGTTAGGTGGAAAGATGGTAAGTACTGGGTGAACTTTGGAAGGCAGATGAGGACGCAGAAGGAATAAGTGGGGAGTCAAATATCTGATTAGCCTATTAGCAAGGGGAAGGTATGGATGATGAGCTGCAAACTGATTATATGTGTTGGTACGTAGAGCAGAAGCGACACAGAAGAGGAGAGCGGTAGCGGTCAAAAGGTGACGTTGCATGGGTGGGGGATGGAAAAGCACAAATGGTGAAAATGATGGGTATAATAAGGAGGTACAAAAGGTTTATGGACATGGGGATGTTTAGGACACAGCCAGATGAGTTCCCGGGGATAGAGAAAGTGGTAATGAACGGGTTGAGGTGAGATAAAAGCTAAAGCAGACCTGCTTCCTCATCCTCCTCATCATCATCATCATCCTCATCCTCAGAGCTGCAGGATGAGGGGGCCGCGGCTGGGCCTGAGGTGGTGGCAGGGGCAGAGCTAGCTCCACTATTAGCAACATATCCATACTGCATGCCTGTTGGATAGGGGGGAGTGGGAAAGGTACATGAGAAAACTGCCAAGATTGAGATAGGGCGGCGGGGATCAAGCAGAAAACTTCATTCCATGTGGTGTTGCTAAGGCAATTATCTAACTTCTACCGATCACGGTTCAAAGTAGCTGGTGCTTTCCCCATTTTTTAAGATATTTTATATTTTCTAGCAATGAGAGAAAGAGGAACTTGTTTTATAAAAACCGGGATGCTTAGTCTGTCGCTCAAAATGAACTCTTTAGTCTTCATTAATTTTGGAATCAATTTAAACCTTACAAGTAGACACAATTTTTAAGTGTAAAATAGGCATCTAATACCTTTTAGTGAATCAAATTGATTGGAGCACTTGCAGATGTGTTAATGCACATGGGACTATATTTCCCCCAAAGTTGTTTTCACAGGCAAATGTTATTCAGTCTGAACAAGCTTCACTGGACATTGTTTTCCCACAGCACACATTTTACTATTTAATATTTTTCAAAGAGTGAAAAATGTAATGACAGGTTTTGCTTATTGCACCATTAAAACTCTTCAGATGTAATGTCTTTCTTTGTAGTGAGACTATGCAAAGCTCCATTCAATTTTGTATTTTCAACCCCCATTGTGATTAAATGCAGGTGCAGCTGATGCAAGGGTTCTTTGGTCATAACCTGCTAAGCTGACAGTGGAAAGAATCACCGGTCACACAGCAGCTTGCTGGTCAGTTCCAACCTGAAACACTTATGTTTGTATAATACTCACACCTGCCTTTCTGAAAGTGTGTGTGTGTGTGTGTCCTTATATTTCTTTATTTATATTTCTACTCTGGTATTTATACCATTTATGCAACAGCAACACAGAGTTTCCCTTTGGGGATCAATAAAGTATTTCTGATTCTGATATTTTTCTTATATCGTACACTGGAAATTAACCACGTAATCTGCCTCACACACAAAGTGCAGCTGTAAACATATAAAAACATTCACATACAAACACCGGCACTCTACTTAACGCAGGATTTTAAATATTCCAACTATAAATCTAAACGTCTGTTCATGGAAGACTTTCCACCAGAAATAACAAAAAACAGACACCGGCGCACAGAAAAACCAAGAGCTGTTTTCTTTTTAAATAAAAACAGCAATTTAGAAAAGGTTAGGAGTGCAAATGAAAGTACGCCTTCTGAAACTAATGCAGTGGGGTGGGGTTTCTTCTGCAAGCGTGTGAAACCAAAAAGAGGAAAAGGTTTTCCAGTTGACATTAACTATTTTTGGCCTCAAAAATTTGACCAAATTCACAAAAGATAACTAAGCTATTTAAAGTTCTAAAGAAAGATCTGCAACTCATATATTGTCTAGAAATGTGACACAATGGTAGTTGTCAACTTCCAACTTTGTACATACACCTATGGAGGCACATTGGTCACGTTACTTAGTTTAATCATTCAAAACCATAATTTTACAAGCTGCTTTTCATCTGTATCAGCAGCAATGAAGTGCAGTATCATTTTTGTGCATGTCTTGTGTCAGAGTCTCAAACATAACCTAAAACATAAATCATGTTACCTTGGTGGTGGCCTGGCGAGGAATGGACGGAAGTGGAGGGAGTTCCTGAAGGCGGTCGTTCTGCGCCACCACTGTTGTGAATGACCCCGCCGTAGGAGTCATAGCTCAGAGAAGCCCGATGGCTCTGGTCATAGTGTTGGTGGACTGTAATTTAGGCAGCAGCAAAGATAAACAAAAACACAAAGATGAAAAGGTAAGGACATTTCTAAGAGGAGAATGTAGGTCTGTGTAACCAAAGATCTAATGTCTGGTTGAAGACTGACACTCCTTTTAGCCAAGCCTACTCCGGGTAAGTGAGGAAAAAAAGTAAATGACTATGACACTTTAGTTCTGTAGCTGATTTTAAAGCAACATTAAGTGATACACACCTGTCACCTACACAAAACAAATGCAAAAAAATGATAATGTTGGTAGCAAAGTATTCTACTGATTCCAATAGTGCTTTTTAAACCTGATAATGACCAATACAGCTAGTATGCACAACACCAAATGCATATAGTACTGTGAAATAAATTGTTTTAAAGGAATGCCTCTTTCCCGCCTGCAACTGATCAGCCCCAGCTTAAATTAACCATTCACACATACCTGTGCTTCCTTGACCATTAACTGTGGGTGCCAGCTCACTAGGAGGAGCCACACTGTGCCCAGGCTGCACTGCTGTTGTGGAGGCAGGCCAAGAGGGACTGTACTGATGTAGGGGCGCACCCATCTGGGTGGGCATGACTCCATGCTTCAAGGTGCTCTGGGAGGAACTTAGGGTTCCGTACTGGCTACTTCCTGGAGCAGACGGGTACGAAACAATTGGGTAGATGGGAGCTCCTGGGCCACCAGATGGTGCAGACTCCAAACTGTGCTGCTGCTGCTGCTGCTGCTGCTGCTGCTGTTGCTGTTGAGAGTGCTGTGATGGGGGGGTGGGGTATGACTGCTGTCCATAGTAGGATCCTGGATTGGCATATGGTGGTTGATGCTGCTGCTGGAATGGCTGTTGGTTGTAGTGGGCATTTGATGGTGGTGGTGCTGAAGAGGGGAGAGTGGCATACGGCTGAGAAGGAGAAGCAGAGCTTGAGGGAGCACTGTATAGGGTGGGTGCTACATGATGCTGAGAGAGGTGGTGCTGCTGCTGCGGCTTCTGCTGTTGTTGCTGATGATGATGATGGATGCTCTGATAGTAGTTAGCACTTTGGGCACTGTTCGTTATGGGTGCTTTGTTAGGAACAGGAGTAGAATGGGCAGGGATGGTGGGGCAGTTCTGTTGTTGAGGTGGTGCTCCATAGCAGCCTGTAGGTGGATGCATGGATTGGTATGTCTGTGTTGGACCTAAGAAGAAGGAAAGGGTGGTCAAGTGCACGTACAGTTAGCATACTGTAAAAAACAAAAAATCTTCTACTTCCACCAAAGCTCACAAATAAAGTAGCGAACGGATGTTATCCTTAGCTGCAAACAACAAGCTTCATCAGCAGCTGTTTGTTCAGTAGTGAGGGTTAATAACCGGTTTGCAATCTGAATATGCTTCCCTGACAGCACACTGCACAGCCATCAATTCAGACTAAATTATTTAATTGTAAATTTAATCGAATGGTTGTTTGTCAGAGCTTTAATATAAAAGCAAACTTAGAAAGCAATGCTCGGTCACAGTGTTATTATCACCGTTAACATTAATATTATCGCTGTATCTTAGCTTAAAAGCTAACATTAGCCGCTAGCTATCGCTTTGGGGTTTAAGGTTAACGCTAGCACTTAAGTTAGCTAATGTCAGCAGCTCACTAGCTTCACCTAAAACTATCAGTTTTGCGGTGTTAAAACGTAACCTTAATGTATAGTTAATAGTACTGTTCTGTGTAATACAATATAACAAGTGACCAAAAAATAAAAAGTGCCTGACAAACATAACATCCCATAAGGTTAGCATGCTAACGCTAGCGAGTTGGCTAATCGCATCACCCGGCCTGCATTACCATTCTGGTATGGGGGCGCAGCTCCACCGTTCGGCGTTGAGTTCTGGCTATAGCTGACGGAACTGTTCAAATTCGTGAACCCCGGCGCAGACATCGCTCGGTTCTCCCGTCCTTATGCCCACAGATGCACGCCTGGGTAAATACACATGAGAAGCAAAGTCCCAAAGCCTGGCTTCGCCCCAGAGATGCGGCAAAGAGGAAGCTGCTGGTCAGTGAAGACCCGAGCAGCCTGGCCAGGTCCTCTCGGCTCGGCTGAGAGCTAAAGCTTCCAGATTCGGGATGTTGAGGATCTTAACTGACTTTTGGCTGTGGTCCTTCCACTCCCTCTTGTGGATGTTATATGCAAGTATGTACAGGTAATTGTATGCATTACTTTATTGAAATACTTTGATTGTAACGTTACAATATATTTATTTAATCCAATCAATAGTGCATTATAATTTATATGCATATAGGGTTATAGTTATGTATAGGATTATCCCTGAATATGCCTCATTTTGTAAACTCTTGCACACCCAGATTGTTGTTGCACTCTGTACCAAAATGTACAACCTTAAAGTTATATTGTACATAATTGTGTACATAAGTGTCTTTAACATATTTTATTGTAATATTTCTATTCTTCTATATTTATGTTCTTAATTGTTGCAGTACTTTGCTCTACTGTTTATTCCATGTTCATATGTTTATTGTAGGCTATACACCAAACACGTTAAGACAAATTCCATGCAAGGGAAAACTTGTTTAGAATACATCCCATTCTGATTATAGTATTATTCGAGTAGGAGGACTCTTTATGTCTGCACATATGTACAGAATTTTCAAAGATAATTGCACAAATAGTGTAGAAGGCCTACGGTATTGTAAAGTATACATCGTATGCAGCTTTTTCAATTTACTTTATTTTGTTTTATTTCACTGTAAACTGTTTTGTCACTGTTCTATATCTTTCTTACCTCCATTACCTGTTTCCTGTGCTTATTATTCTGATATATATATAGATATATAGATAGATATATATCTATATATAGATATATCTCTAAATATATATATATGAAACACCATTGTAGCACACCAAGTATTCTATATTAATAACTTTAAAATAATGTAAAACTTTTTATAAAATTATGCTAAAATCCCTAATGCGGAGACCTGCTGAATTGAATACACTTACCATTACTCATAGCCTGCTTTTGCATGGTTTCATATTGACACGTGTTTATACGTTGAAGTGAATTCTTTCAAAAATGTGTCATCTTGAGGCACACAGGTGTGTTACTGATTGTGGTTTCAAAGTGTTTAAGCGAAACCTGTAGACCCAGTAACCTGCTTTACATTCAGAGTTTACATGGTTTAGAGAGCACAAGATAACTGCTATAGATTCTGTTTTTGGTATTTTTGTATATACGCTTTTTTTCAGCATAACTGTAAATTACTTAAATTTAAAATTGGACGTGAAACCATACAATTTCAGGCAAACACGCACACTTCTTGAAACTGAGCTTGCATTAAGGATGAGCTATCCCAGTTTCATGAATTAAATTTCATGTAATACATTTTTTTATTTTATCATCTTATATGGAATTTGTAGATGTCTTTAGAATAAAACTTCTTAGGAACTGTAAATCTGACATAATTTTCCACATTCATATTAAAAAAAAAAAATTATGACTTTAAAATACACTGGGCACCTTCCACTTATTGTAGCTGTACATTGTGGTCAACCCCTGACAGGCAGGATTTGTTTAGTGGCTGCAAGCACTAATGTCCAATCGTTAGCATTCGGTCGCTACACATCCCGAGGGATTCTGGGACGTCTTTCAGTGCACTCGCACTCCTCTTTGTGAGGTGGAACAGTGGGGGATGCCTTGCTCTGAGCATGTCCTTTGATTTGGCAGGTGGGGCAGCAAGCGGTGCATCCGTCCTGTCTGCAGCCGGGACAGGACAGAACCAGCTGACAGCACAACTTGGTGGAACAGAGTTTGTACTGGTCCCAGGGACAGCCGCAGTACCTGCAGTCTGAACAGACACAGAATTACTTAAATGTGACCTAACTGTAAACACAAAGACTTACATGAGATATCAACCAAATGTCAGTGTTTCTAAATGGTTTGTGCTGTTGACAATTTCCTTATATTATTCGTTATGCTGATGATGGCCTTTGTCCACCAACTAACCTGAGATGATGTCATTGTTGGAGGAGATGGCGTAGCGTTCATCAAACACAAAAAGTTTCCCTCGATAGAAACCCTCTGGGAATTGCTCTAGATACTTGTGGATTCCCCCTTTCAACTGGTAAACCTCTTTACACACATCCTACAGGTTGACAAGGAATTCCAATGTAGATTGCATGTTTCAATAACAAAATCACATTTTCCTTAAGTATTTGCTTTAAGTTACAGTTGATCAACAACTACTAAACAGATCATCCCTGTTACTACATTACAGTTGCCAGTTGCTTTTCATTAAAAAAGAGTCCCAATGGCATTCTTTAGTTCACATCAAACACAAGTCAGCTTACTTTGGAGCGGAGGTACGCAGAGCCGCGCTCACATCGGATCCCTCCTGTGCAATACATCAAGACCTTCTTGTCTCTGAACAGTTCAAGGTTTTGGTCAACGTAGTCGGGGAAGTAGCTGAACTTACGGATGCTCGGGGCCAGACACTGAGTAAACTGCCCCTGAAGTAAGAAAATAAATCACTCGTTATAATGACAACCTGGCTTTTGTCATGTTTACTTACGATAAATCCCATTCTTACTGGGATGACTAAGGTCAATGTCACTAAAAACACCACTCATTCTTATAGGAATTCAGCATTTAAATAAACCGTCCATCAAAAAAATGCTATAATCCTTTACTTAATACAAAGTTAGTGAAAATACACTTCACTACCAGTGGTACATTAGGTGTCTGGCATTCTCACTATAAAAAGTTAAATATAGTATTTGTTTAAGGTAGCTGGAGGAAATATGGAACAAAGGATCAGATGTACAATCAATATAGCATGTGATACATGTGCAAGTCAATGTTTTTAGAGGAAAATTTATATATTACTTACAATTTTACTCTCATAAAAATTGCGGCAGTCCAGGAGGACAGTGTCATTGCATAAGTCCCCTTTGACCAACAGAGCCTGTACTTCTTTATGAAACTCCTCCGGTTCTAAATGAGCACCTGAGAGGTGAGACAGATTAATAGCAAACCTTGCCTAGCCACAACACCTGAACAATTCTACCAATGTATGTATATGAAGAATACAACAAACTGAAAAAAACCAGAGTTATAGGCATTTGTATAGTATATTACAGGCACTGTTAATAGTGGTGGTAGGATTTTTTGTTACTATGAACATAGTGTTGTTGTTGTTGTTGTTGTTAACACAAACTATACCTGCCAGTTGGTGGGAAACAACATCAGGATCCATTCCCATTGGGACGATTTCCTTATAGACCCCGACCCTCAGGTCTTTAAAACACCCTGCGCCGCCGTCACTTGTCTAAACACACACACAGACAAACTCTTCATTTCAATAAATCTCATTTCCTCTATCTTGCATACAACAGCTAGTAACAATAAAGGTGTTATGTTCAATGCCATATTATTATTTAACGTAATGCTAGTTATGGCTGAAAACATAAGCTTAAAACATATGCTATGGCCACCCAGTGGAACACAAAACAGAGTTCCTGCCAATGCAGAGTGCAGTGTAGAAAAGGTATAACTAATGAACAAAGGCATTTCTTTGTACTCTATCATCCAACATACGTTTTTTTTTTTTTTTGATCCGAGTCTGACCTTAAAGTCCTCCTTGTCCATCTTGAAGTAGGGGTGTGAACACATTGCGTCGATGTAAACATCAGTGGCCATATTGTTGCCACCAACTGTTCCATTGATGCCTTCAGTCGCCACCCTCACCTGAAGAAGAAGATCATGGTGTATTTCATTTTAAGGGAACAGTTACATTTATTTAAATGTTCTTTTCTTCTTACAATTATAAAAACATTTTTCTTTATCTTATTCCCAATGATAACCATTTGTAGTCTCTAATATGTCAAAAAATGAAATAAAAAAATGTGATCATAAAACCAACAATGTGTAGTCTCTCAGCTGGAGACTAGGATAAGAAAATGTATTTACTTTGCCAGTTAAGTGGAGCTTCTCACACAAAGCTTTCTGCCAAGCACAGATAACATGTGGATCCTTCACTTGACAGTAATGATAATAGAGGAGGACCTTGCCTGGACCACTGAAAAGAAGAATTACATTAAGCAACATCAGTATGCATTTAATAAAATCTGAAATTATAATCAATATTTTATATATTATATAATACAATTCACAGATGATTTTCTTTTCTAAACAGACAACTGAAACCAGGCAGGAAAATATAAATGGAGCATCCAAAATTGACAATTACTTTTGAAGTTGCTCCTCCGAGATGTGACTAGTTTCAGGCATCCATGCAGAAATGTCCACCGGCTCGGCCTTACGCTCATTCATCTGTTGTGTTTCAGGTTCTTCAGGTTTGTCCAACTGGCTTAACAAATGCTCATATGTGGCACGTGTGAGCTGCTGTATTTCAGCATCATGAGTCCAGGCCACATGTTTGTGAATGGCAGGGTGTTCCTTGAAAGTCCGGCCACAGCAGCACCAAGATGTGCTTTCTCCTTCCTGACTGCCTTCCCTCTTGGACGCCACAAAGGCAGCAAATGACTGTCGAGAAGAAAATGTGTTTTAAATGTAGCACAGTCAAATCCTTTTTTAAATATACTGTATTGATAACTGTATTATCAAATGTGTTTTAACAGTAGAAATAGCGCAACCTTGTCAGTACGCTCTGGTAGAAAGCTATGTTTCATGACTAACATGCGTTTCTAAATTACGTCAAACATATTTTCAGCATTATAATAAATCAATGAATTCCACCAACAATAAAGCTCTTTTAATATCTGATATCTATTCAGGGTTGTTTGATTAAGAGCTCCTGCTGTCTATATCATTATTAATGTTTTGAAAGTCTGACATTTCTATACTTTTGTATTCTTTTATTTGTTTCTGTTTGATAATGCTCTCTTACTTACTTTCATATTATATTATTTGCACTTATTTATGTTTACTTTTATTGGATTACCATCTGTGTTGACTGAATATTTGTCCGACCTGTTACAATAATCATCACTCTAAAACGGCCCAGCTGATTTATCGGTCCGGATTTATGAATTAAATATCGTTATATTGTTTTTATGTCCTTAAAGTTTAGCATTATGTAGAGACTAGACAATAGGATTTTTTTAGAAGATTGACATTACAGTGACTTGCTATTATTGACTAATGCATATTACATTTGCTCAACAAGTTTGATTTGTTCCTCAAACCCATCTTACGTTACTGTAGCTACCTGAACACACACTGAGAAACAACCATTAACTGTAAAAGGAAATATACTAATTCATTTTACAGTCAATGCACATACAGTATCTGTGTACTCAGCTGTGTTATCTGGTATTGTTCAGAGTAGACGGTTAATATTAATTCAATATATATACAGTCTATGGTCCAGAGCCATGGTAAAATGTCAGTCGGATGTTCAGTGTTCCTGCAGTGTTGTCACTCACCTTCCTCCTGCAGAGGCTGTAGCACCTTCTTTGTGAGGCAGAAAGTTGTTTCTCCTGTCTCAGTCCATTACATGTCGAAGTGTCAAGTTCCCAGTCCATGAACTCTAAACAAGGGGCATCGTCCGCTGCCATGTTTAAAATATCAGTTATCAACTTTAGCTAGGAAACAGTCTAGCTAGCTTTGTAATAAGATACTTTCGCTTTGTCGTCTGAACATGAGTTAGACGTCGGGAGAATATTCAATGTTGACCCAATCTTGGCAGACATTGAATCTAAAGTTTTAAAATTTGCCTAAATATAAATTTAAGATAGCTACCTAACTGTCGCCAAACGTGCGGCAAAAAAACATGCGCTGAATATCGGACGAAAAATCAAAGTACACCTTCCGTTTGGGAAAAAACAATCCTAGGATGGAGACGGCATGGCCATGACCCATCCTACTCACCCTTTGATTGGTTAGCACTTGCTGCCTGCTGTGGTGGGTTAACTAGAGTAGTGGGATTGGTTAAAATTAGGACAAGATTGGCCGGGTAAACCAATCAGTGGTAAAGTCATGCAGAGTTGGGCGGGACATGTCTTCGCCATCAGTTGAGGAGGGAAAATAGTCGCTTCCGGTGGCCCTGATGTGCTTCACTTGAATCTGACCGCTATTATTTTTTTGCACTACTCTAGCATCGGCCCGGCTGAATGATCTAGAAACTTATTTAGCCGACTTATTATTTTGTTTCATAATCATTTTTCGTTGAATTACCTTACATTTTAACGAAGCGCAGTGAAAGATGTCCAGGAGACGACACAGCGACAGCGAAAATGAGGGTTAGTGGACGTTACATGTGTTTAGCTAACTCAAACGCTAGCTAGGCTAAAGAGTGGCGGCTAGCTAACGTTAGCGGTAATCTTTTGCTTGGTGCAATCACGCTGATGCTGATTTGTTAATTTATTCATAAGGCCAGGTTTTGGTCTTGCAATCATTAACGTTAGTCAAAAGGGCAAAACACGTAATATTTGTTTTTGCAATCGTGGCTTAAAGGCGACAAGATTGAGCAAACTAACGTTTAACGTTACCGCTAGCTAGCCAACTTTACTGTGCCATCGGCTGTTAACCAGTTTCCCGTTAGTATGGGGGCGGACACCAATACAAATACCTCAGGGAGAGTGTTTTTTTTTCATTTAGAAAAACTGATGACGTGCATCTGACTAATTTAAAGTGTACTAATTAGAAACAAATATTTATATTTTCAAAAATACTTCATAATTTCCCGTAATGCAGCTTAATAGCGTTTTCTGGGGTATAATTCAGTCAGCTGATAACCTGAAGACCAAGTGTCTCGGCTCTGGTTATGTACATTTTGTTAAGGGCCCCTCTGAGGAGAGCCTAGTTAAAGATAAAAAATTAAAACTGGGCTGCACACTATTATCCACCTTTCATGCGTTTATTCATTTTTAAGGTTTCCCATCAAGGGTGCCCTTGAGTTATTCCCTCAGCTAATGTTTCTCATTCCACTCAGTCTGTGCTTATTTCCTTCTTTTACTCTTCCAGGAGGTCAGGCACATAAAAGGCGGAGAACGTCTGAGCCCATTGAAATTGAAGACCGCCTGGAGTCACTGATATGTCGTGTAGGAGAGAAGGTAAAAGGTCAACTCTGGCAATGTAGTTGTCGCTCAGTCCATTGAATCCTATATCAACCATGTTCTGCTCGGTCTCACTCTGATCCAAATGGTACACTGCTTTGCTTCTGAAAGCAATCACCCAAACCTTTTGATAGTGTTTGCTGCAGTTCAGTGTACCAGAGTCCCGTGAAAACCAACACTGTTGCTTTGTTTTTCTTCACAGAGTACATCGTCCTTGGAGAGCAACTTGGAGGGCCTCGCAGGCGTGCTGGAGGCTGACCTTCCGAACTATAAAAACAAAATCTTGCGCATTTTATGTGCTGTGTAAGTTCATGTCCGTTCTCGCCCTTTTACTGTTGGAATGATCACTGTTCTGCAGGGTTGTTTTTCATGGAGTTGTCTTTTGTTGACAGTGCTCGCCTCCTACCCGAGAAGCTGACCGTGTATACGACTTTAGTTGGCCTCTTGAATGCCAGGAACTACAACTTTGGGGGCGAGTTTGTAGAGGCCATGATCAGACAACTCAAGGAAACACTAAAAAACAACTTATACAATGAAGCTGTTTACTTGGTAATGTGACATTTTAGAACCACCTAAAATGATGCTTACGTCTTCTTCTTTTTTAACCTTATGTCTTCTTTTTGCAGGTGCGTTTCCTGTCCGACCTGGTTAACTGCCATGTGATTGCTGCTCCTTCAATGGTGGCCATGTTTGAAAACTTTGTCAGTGTTACTCAGGAGGAAGATGTACCACAGGTAGGTAGAAAAGGGCGAGGGGGACTCAGCACACCATTACGTTGACTACACTTAATAAAGAAATCTACACTTATTAATTGTAAATCCAGTCAAGGCACCGAAGGACTGGGGTGACGATAGGTGTTTTGAAGCTATCTTTATCAAACAAAAATGTGTTTTCCCCCCAGGTGCGGTCGGACTGGTTTGTGTATGTGGTGCTGTCCTGTCTGCCCTGGGTCGGTAAGGAGCTTTACGAGAAAAAGGATGTTGAGATGGACCGACTTCTCAGCCAGATCGAAGGCTACCTCAAGTAAGAAGTCTCCTTGCTTCATTGCCTATTAGTCTTGGCTCTTGTCTGTGTCTGTTTATCTTTTGTGAAGTCATGTTATTTGTTCTATTAGTCTGCTCCTTCTTAATGTCGCACTTGTCTTTTATTTTTAGGGGGCGAGGCAAGACACATGTCCCCATGCTGCAGGTGTGGACGGCAGAGAAGCCTCACCCACAGGAGGAGGTGAGAGACCTATAAAGGCACTACAGTTCTCCTTTTCATTGTTGATATGAAGCACATCCTCATGACATGGTTGAACTGAAGTCCTAAGATCACTTTAGTTTCAGCTGTTTTGTCTAAATATTGAGTCTTCTTCTGTATGATTCTTTCCGGGGGTCTCTTTTGTAATCCACCTCAAGGGCCTGTTAAAAGTTGACCCCCTTCTCTCTGTGTCCTTCCCTCAGTACCTGGACTGCCTTTGGGCCCAGATTCAGAAGCTAAAGAAAGACCGCTGGCAGGAGCGCCACATCCTTCGTCCATACATTGCCTTTGACAGCGTACTCTGTGAGGCCCTGCAACACAACCTGCCCCCCTTCACTCCACCGGGCCACATGCCCGACGCCCAGTACCCCATGCCCCGGGTCGTCTTCCGTATGTTCGACTACACCGATGCCCCAGAGGTATCTACCTCTTGGCTGTGAAAAACACGCATGCCAATATGTTACAGATTTCTACTGAGTCAGGTGTGCAATGTAAATGGACTGTTTTATAGAGCGCTTTTCTAGTCTCAACGACTACTCAAAGAGCTTTTACATAGAACAGGAACCATTCACACTGTGGCCGAGGCTGCCGTACAAGGTGTCACCTGCTCATCAGATAAACACTCATGCACATTTACACTCTGATGCGCCACATTGGCGGAAACTTAGGGGTTCAGTGTCTTGCCCAAGAACACTTTGACCTGGGACTACAGGGCCAGGCATCAAACTGCCGACCTGCCAACGATTGGCAGGCGACCCCGCTGCCACTGAGCCACAGCCGCCCGGGTGTATGATGTACATGAGTAATGAATGGGAAAGCGTGTCAAAACCTTTGAGTGGTTCTGTATAATCCCAATAAGCTCAGTATAAGATAATTAAATATATGTTAGGCATCTTAAAATTTGTTTTTGGAATTCCTGAAGAAGAAAAAAGACGTGAGTTCAAAGGGACACATTTGAGTTTTTCATTTTCTTCGTGCCTAAAAACTTGTGTCTTCTTTATCCCCAGGGTCCCGTGATGCCCGGCAGTCATTCGGTGGAGAGATTTGTCATAGAAGAAAACCTGCACTGTATCATCCAGACTCACTGGAGAGAGAGGAAAACATGGTGGGTAATACGCTTCACCATGTTTCACTTGGTCAGGTCTAAATAACACCAACTCCAATGTTTTAATGCTTAATGTTTTTTTCTTTCTTTCTTTTTCTTTACCTTTTAGTGCTGCCCAATTACTTAGCTATCCAGGGAAAAATAAGATCCCGCTCAACTATCACATTGTGGAGGTACACTGTTTTTCCCCACCTGTTTTCTGTTTTTCCAAGCTACATGCTGAAAAAAAATGAATTGCTGATTTAAAATATGTGTTTCTTTTTTCAGGTGATCTTTGGGGAACTTTTCCAGCTGCCATCTCCCCCTCACATCGACGTCATGTACACCACACTGCTTATTGAACTGTGCAAACTGCAGCCCGGATCATTGCCACAAGTTGTATCCTTGATAGTTAGCATCACTGCGGTTTATGTTAAAATAATTTTTCCCGATAACCCCTGAACTCTCCTCATGAGGCTACATGGTGCCACGCTGCTGTGTCTTGAGCTGCTGCAGGAAAGTCACGCATGGTTTGCCCCTGTGTATTGCAAGCCGGTGGCCCAATCCTAAATTACCCACCCCCACCCAAACACGTTTTTCACCCATCCCGGGAATGTTGTGTGGACTAGCTAGACCCTCCTCCGCTCGGCAAGCATATAGTTGGTCGGGCAATACGAGACTAGCACTGACCTAACCTAGGGCCCTATTGAGTCCGTCTTAACGCTTTTTTGAAATTCTTAATTTCATGATTCCGCCCGTTATTAGCTGCCAATGAAACTATTGGGCTCTACATAAATGCTGCTATCAGTCTGGGACTGGCCACAGCCGGGCCTTTGTCAAAAAAACTTCTCCGGGAGAAACCCTGATCACACAACGATACACACAATACAAACACACTAGGGCTGGGAAATATATCAATATCGTGGTATGAGACTAGGTATTGTCTTAGGTTTTGGATGTCGTGATATGACGCAAGTGTTGTCTTTTGCTGTTTTTAAAAGTTGCATTACAGTCAAGTGATGTACTTTTCTGAACTTACCAGTCTACGATATCAAGGTATTTGGTAAAGAATATCGTAACATCTGATTTTCTTCCTATTTTCGCACCCATTAAACAGATCTGATATTTTTAGTAGATATATTTTAGTTTTATTTTTATTTTTTTTATTTATTTTTATTTTAGTTATTTTCTTATCTCTTTATTATCACGAGGTTACATTTTTCTAAAGTATGCAAAAAACCTAGTCAATGAATAAACAATTTATCATTAAGACAAATGCTTCTGACTGTATAATGACAAACGTATTAAATTTAGGATTCTCAAATTACTCACCAGGGTGTTGAACACATTTTTCTCCACTTTAAATGAGACTTTTCCTTAACACCTGCCTGTTAGTTGGCCCAAGCCACAGAGATGCTGTACATGAGACTGGACACCATGAACACCAGCTGCGTAGACAGGTAATTCATCTGCACATTTCCTTTTACTGGATGGGTGAACATTTTAACCAAAGTAGTTCCTGCCTTTGATTTGACACCGTCATACGGCCTCTCTTCATTTCCTTCTTATTTGCAGACTAATCAACTGGTTCTCTCATCATTTGAGCAACTTCCAGTTTCGATGGAGCTGGGATGACTGGTGAGTGATCCTGTGATGGGACAGAGAGAGAGATTTTATAGCGCCTGTTTATTGTTTTACACGGTTGACAATGTGATCGTGTGTCTTCTATAATTATCAATATAAAGGTCTGACTGCTTGACCATGGATCTGGAGAAGCCCAAGCCCAAGTTTGTCAAAGAGGTTCTGGAGAAGAGTATGAGGTAATTTTGCATGCTTTCAAAGAGGCCTACAAAATTCGGGGAAAAATTTGAATCATGATTTAGATTTCTGCTTAGAATTGATATCCCCATTCTCTGCCACAATTATTTTTTTTACCATGACAAAACAACCTTGCCGATCAGCCCGAGCCTGTTAACATAGAGGCTTCAATTAAGAGAAGGGAGAGCATTGCAGCATTTAAAATAAATGAGAATTTTAATGAGAATCAAAGTTGTTAAGAAAAGGAAAAATAAATACATTTTTACACTGAACTCTTTTTAAAATGTCATCATGAATCAATATCGCGTTTTTATAACGATTAATCATGCAGGCGTACTTTCAAATTTGAATTTTCCTTCTCATTAACTTGAAGTGAATTCATAAAGTACTTTCTGTAATTAGTGGAGCTTTAATGCCTTTCGCCTTCTGAGGACATTGAAGATTACTTTTTTTATCTGGAAAGTGTCTCCTTGAACTAAAGTGGTCCGTTTGCTCTTTGTCCCCACAGACTTTCATACCACCAGCGGATAGTGGACATCGTCCCTCCAACCTTCTCAGCACTCATCCCAGCCGAACCCATCTTTAGTTACAAATACGAAGACGAGAGCGCTTGTAAGAACACTTCAATTATATTTATTTTTTACTCAGCAGCAGGCCCAAATGGAATCTGCAGATTTGTTGTCAGCGGTGATCCTAGATGAAAATCTGCATGACTGTGCTTCTGCTTGTGGTGAAGATGTTAAAAGGGCGCCATGCAGTTTGGGTCATTTCTCCGCTGTTTTCTCCTGGCTCGGTCAGTCTTCCTCTGTTCCTCCTGAAGAAACTTTTGAACCTAAATACGTTCCACCAAAACAAGTTCCTTTCCGATGCAGCAGCACCGGGGCTCTTTCCGGCACTTAGCGACTCCCATGATGATTGTGAATGGTTTAAAGAAGCGCTAATAAACCAGAGCACGTTTTTCTCCTATCCCGGAATCCCCGGTGGACTTGCCAGTCCCTCCTACGCAGCGCTCTGGAACAAGGTCTAGCAATGCGAGACTATGCAAACAGTAGTCCAATCTGCTAAACCCTGTCCAGGAGGGAGTTTTGTTTTCCTCTTGTCAGCCTGAATGGTTCCAGAGATCTGTCGGTAACTAGCATATAAGTGTAGACCTGAATACCTAACAGAATGTCTCTCCTGCGTCCCAGCTTCGTTACCCGGTTACCAAGCATCGGTCACTGTTGGGAACGCCATTAAGAACCGAGCGTCCAACGAAGAGATCCTAAACATCCTCAAAGAAGTGCCCAACCCCAACCAAGAAGACGATGACGGTTAGTTTCTTATTTTATTTAAGGTAGTCTTCATTAGGGGTGTGCAAAACAAATTGATTTATACTGGAATTACGATTCAAGCTCTACTGATTCAAAATAATTTCATATTTATTCTGTGCACTGTGCAAAACGAAAAAGCCTTTTTCATTCCTTTTTTCCTGTCTCTCCTTCCAGATGAGGGCGAGAGCTTCAACCCTCTGAAGGTGGATGTGTTCCTGCAGACTCTGCTCCACCTGGCAGCCAAATCCTTCAGCCACTCCTTCAGTGCCCTCGGCAAGTAAGTTTGCCCCCATGAAAACTCCCCGCATTTAACCTTTTTTTTTTATTTTTATTTTAAATCTGTTTTTAAATTTGTCCCTCCCACAGAGGACAATTGCCACCTTAGCTAAAAAGGAATAGGCCAAAGCATGGCTTATTTTTGCCTATCCTAGAATCTCCATAGAATCACCCAGAAATCCAACAAAGCTAAATACTTGAGTACAATCCTAGAAATATTGACACCTTTAAAGGTGCTCTAAGCGATGGCATGCACGATTTTGGCTACATTTGTTGTCACATAAAGCAGAACACACTGTAAAAAAACAACAACATCTCACTATTTGCAAGCTGCCTGTCACCAGAACACACTGTAAAAAAAAATCACGGTCTCTGTAGACAGCCCAGGGTCTACAAATGGCAGCAAAAACTAACTTTGCCTGCCGTACTCAACATGCGTCTGATTTCCCCAGGTTCCATGAGATCTTGAAGGCCCTGACGGAGAGCGACGAGGGGAAGCTGCACATCCTCAAGGTGGTTTATGACGTGTGGAGAAATCACCCGCAGGTACAAACAACACAACATCTTTTTTTCTTTTTAAAATAAGAGTGGAAAAGGTTCTAACCTGAAAAACATTCATTCAGCAATAGAGTTAATATTCAGTATTTAGTGTGTGGTTGCCCGTTTGGTGAACCCATCGCGTGTTTTCGGCTGCATTACAGATGATCGCAGTGTTGGTGGACAAAATGATTCGGACGCAGATCGTGGACTGCGCCGCTGTGGCCAACTGGCTCTTCTCTCAGGACATGGCTCATGAGTTCACCAGGTGGGATGTGATACGTCAACGCAATATTTAATTTTTTATTTATTAGGGACCATGTACAATTTTGAAACTAAATGTTACCATTGGATGCATCATACCCGAGTTAGCTACAGGCTAATTTACATCTGCAGTCCTCTGGCAGGGTACAATAAAAAAATACAACTGGTGACGTTTTGGGACGCTTTTTTTCTATGATGACTGAGGAACCTTTTCCTGACTTCTTTAAGTTAAGGACTTCATGTCAACCAAACTAAGTGAGAAGACTATATGACATATGCAATAATACAGTCAAAGATATGTGACTTTTTCAATTAAGTAAAAGCATATCAATAAACTAAACTGATGTGATTCCTATTTTCCAGTGTGGCCCTTTTTAGTGAAGTTGAGTTTGACATCCCTGCCCTACACACAGCCACACACACGCACACAAACACATTTTGTCACCACCATATCAGTGTCAGTGGATGCAGATTTGAGATTGGAAAAATTTCATTTCAATGGAAACTCGGGGAGGGAAATAAAGTTTTGTTTTCTTTCTGCCGGCCCATGTAAGATTAAAAAAAAAATGTCCTTCTCATCTAGACTTTTCATCTGGGAGATTCTTCACTCGACCATCCGGAAAATGGACAAACACGTCCAGAGGATCCAGCAGGAGTTGGAGGAGGCCAAGGACAAACTGGAGAAACAGCAGCATAAGAGGGTAACTTCATCCATCCCATTATGTCGGTCATGGTCACAGCACTTATACATAACAAAAATTAAATGAATTGAGTTGGTTGAGTTTATTTTGAACGTGTTACAAATGAGAATATAAAAGATGAATAAGAACAAGAATACCAAAGCCAACAGAATACACAGCAAACATATCTTTCAAGATGGATCAAATAAGGATTCCCACGTTCAAAATTGAGAAGGAAGAAGTAAAAAAACAAACTTTTCAGGTCCCACCGCCTTTTTCTGCTGTTGAACTTGTAAACAAACAGTACAATTTTTCACTTATTTATACATGTGCACCTGTTTTCCTTTATGTTGATGGCGGCCCGCCACGGTAACGTTTCTGAAGACAACGAAGAAACGCTGTGTGTACATACACAAACATACATGTGCTGTATACACATGCATACACAAGTTTAAGGTTAAAATAGGAAGGGTTTCATGTTTGTGTGTGCGCTCATTCCCCAGCAGAAGGACAGCGGGGACGACGAGGACATGGACAAGAACAGCGAGGACGAGGAGGGCCAGTTGGAGGAGCAGATCGAGAGGCTACAGGAGAAGGTGGAGTCGGCTCAGAGCGAACAGAAGAACCTCTTCCTCGTCATCTTCCAGGTACCGAAGGGCCGCCGGGGAACCCTTGACCCTCATGTTGCCCTCGGGTCAAATTGACCCGTTTTCCTATATCAGTGTTCTTTTTAATTGCCTAAAATAACAGGAGTGATTCCACACAAGGATCTTTGGCAAGTTCAAATATCTACTTTGATGAATTTTGGGGTGTCTTATTCAATCTTGTAGCATTTGGAGAGAACAAATTGAAGTGCATTGAAATAGTATTGAGTAAAAGTTGACATATTCCAGTCTCATAATCCATCAACCTCCATTCCTTTAATTGTAGTCTAAATTCTGCTTTTCAAACTCAAACATTAGATATCATTTTCTAAAAATTAGCTTTGACCATAAATTCAAAAAATAACTGTAAAACTGAAGTTTATAAGTTAGTGTTAAATAGTTTTAAACGTCAAACAGTCTGTGGTGGATAGAAATGCATCTTTTGCTGTTTTTCCCAGTAATTTAATCCATTTCTTTGGAGGGAAACGTGACAATAGACGACACGGAAGTGGCCCCAGTCTGACTTTATAACTCACGCTGATGAGATGGACACATAATTAAGTTTACAGGCTTATTGTTAGTTCAGCTGAATCTGTGTGCGCTCATTTTAAATGTTGTTTCCCCCCCCTCAGCGCTTCATCATGTTGTTGACGGAGCATCTGGTTCGCTGTGAGACGGGCAGCGTCGACATCACCACGCCCTGGTACAAGAACTGTGTCGAGCGGCTGCAGCAGGTCTTTCTCATGGTAAAACATCACAAACACACACACACACTAGGGGTGTGAATCTTCACTGGTCTCACGATTCGATACTCAGTTGGCTTTAATCGATTATGGTCTGGTCTGGTGTCTCTCTCTCACTCACTCACACACACTCTCTCTCTTTTTTATATATGTGATGTCTCTCCTTGTGCCGCAGCACCATGTTACCATCCAGCAGTACATGGGAACCCTGGAGAACCTGCTGTTCACCGCCGAGCTCGACCACCACATCCTGGCCGTGTACCAGCAGTTCTGTGCCCTCCAGCTCTGAGACACACACACACACACACTGACACGTTTAATTGGATGGAATGTGTACTTGTGTTCACACAGTTCCTGTGCTAAACCTACACATTAGAACCTACTAGCTCTTGCATCAAGAATCTCCTCAGTGTTTATTTTTTATTTTTTTAAATTTTACATCTGTTTTGTGTTTGGTGCCATGCGACATGTTAGTTTTGAGTGAGGATGTCTTTCAAAAGTAAAAATTCAAACAATTTTGACAAATCCACTGTCACTAATTTGCTGTAGTGCTTTTTATTTGTTTGTTTTATTTTTGCTTGATTTTTAATTCTGTTTCATTTTTACATCCTGCTCGTATTCTTATGAATGAGTCTTTTTAAATGTGAGTCCAGACGGAGCTGGAGAAATGATCATAGGAGACTGAGTTTCAGGTCGGCTCTGATTGATTCTGATCGATCAGAAGAGTGCTCTACTTTTTTATCTTTGTGTTATGTGGAACTGGGAAAGAATTAAAACTGTGCAGTCTTTATCCGTCAGCTTGTTTGTCATGTCATTTTTCTTCACCACTCAACACCTTCTCCTCTCTTTAACTTTGTTCTGATGGTGCAGAGTAGATCAGAAGCCAAATTAGGCTACAAATGATTTCTTCTGTAACGTGCCAATCACAATCTCATATACCCCTTATAGTTTACCAGATCATTACATTTTATTTTCAGGTTTTCTTAGTCAAACCGTAGCAATTTAAAGCCTTGACCGTTAATGTTTAGGTATATATATATATATATATATATATATAGACACACACATAAGGGACCAGAAGGATCTGGACTCAAGTCCACTGAGCCATGCTGGTGCTTTACTTAAAGGGGGCGGTGTGTCCCATAGGTGTTCTGATGTAGTTTCTTTGTAATTATTACACCTGGAAAAGCAACAGGTGTGCCAGGCCTGGGGTTCTGACATTGGTCATAATGGTTGAATGTCGGGACCTGCTGCTGGAACACACCCATCATTAGTGGTAAAAATTACATCAGTGCTTTTCTTTTTGTCATAATGTTCTTAAAAACGATCCGCTGAAAACAAGAAATCGGACTCAGGGAAAAGGAAAAATCATTGAGGCAACATTTTAAGGCATTGAAACCGAAAATAAACTCAAAGTCTCCGTTATCAGAAGCACGAGTAAAAAGTGCTTGTGTTTAAAGTTTACATCAATGAAGTCCTCCAGTTTTCTTAATCGTAAACCAAATACTGCACATTACCTCTTTGGAAAATACAATACAATATGAAACAGTGCTATTATTGATCTTTACTAGAAGAAGTTGTAAAAAAAACAAAAAAGTGTTAAATTATGAATAGAAATTGATTTGATTTGGTAGCTTTCGTGTAACATTCTAAAATCATGTTAAACATGGCATCAATCCCATCTAATATATACAGAATCAACAGTAATTAATTCCCTTTATTGCACACAACCCACAACCGTCTCTTTCTGTAAAATGGAAGGAATTTTACAAATAAAAACCATTAACAAGTAGTTAAATGCGGTTATTAGAGTTGTTATAGCCTCAACACAATGACAGTCACACTTCAAATAACCCAGAACATGATTCAAGGTACAATTGTATACATTTGGTTTATCTGCTCATTTATACAGTTGATAATTAACAGGAGTTTCAGGTAGTCAGTCTGAGAGCCCTACATTATTTAGCTTTCAGAAAACCTGACTAGCATGTAACGTTGATATTAAGAGTATGTCAGTAAACAGTACCTTTTCTAGTGGTTTTAGTACAATGGGTTAAGGTACAAACGTGCTGCTGATGATGGGATAATATTTTGGTTCTAAGTCCCTGAGAGTCAAACAGAAACCACATTGTTCTCTTTGCAGTGGCAGAAAATAGACGCAAAGGCAATGCAGCTTCAAGTGTTTTCAGTCGTTCATGTGTTCAGGGACTGCTGGTAGAAATCCTGGGAACTGCGACAAAACCCTGCAGCATTCAGGAAACGTTAAACCGTATCTCTTAGAAGATGTGCATGTACATTTTTCCAGAGCAAGTTCTGTAATGAGCTGCAACTGGTTTTGGTTTGACCAAATGTTCTCCCCTATAACTACAAAGCCAGGTTTTTATTAAAAATGACCCTGTGAGAAACCGAAACTCATCTCTCACACAGGATCAGTACAGGAATGTTTTTCCATCCATTCAGAGAACTTTTTCCCAGCTCACTCTGATTTTTTAAACAAAGTGCCGAGAAAACAATTTAGACAGACTTCCTCCCTACAAACTACTTTAAGAAGTATAAAACATCAATGCAATCTGCTGAGTTTATTAATGCTAGTATAATATTTTGAGATTTTAATATAACTGTCAGTAGCAAAAGAATTAATGTAGAATCTGTAAAAGTTTGGCCCCAATGTTGTAGAAAAGAATCAACGGTTGAAAAGCTATAAACGAGGTAACCACGACCATAACCCTTTCTGCGTTGTTGTCTCTCGTCCCGAGCCTCTGAAGACGGTCACTTCTCCACACTCGGAACGCTTTCAGAGACTGTCGAGACGCTGCTTTCTCTGGTCCCATAAGTGGCTTGTTCTTCGGCCTCCAGTCGTCTGTACCGCGTGTGGAAGAAGATCACGAAGCAGCACGTGAAGAAACTCAACAGTCCTGCCATCACAAGAATCGGCACTGAGGGTGACAAATGTCCAGATTAAGGTACAACTCGACATGCCTAATAGCCCAAGGTTACAAGTAGTTTAATAGTAAAGTTACTGTCCTGGCGGATGTGTGGCGGCCTGCATAAAGCATCTTATAAACAGAGTAACTCCATTAGTGAGATGGAATGGAAGCAGTAAAATGTAAAGAAAAAGCTTTCTTTTTAAAACCACTGGTTCTATCAAACCCACTCGCAATAAACACATGCTCTTAATGAGGTTATCAATGATTGATCAAAGTGCAAATCACTTGAGTGACTGACTATGGAGGAAACATCTAAATCAAACATGAAAGAATGCATATGGATATGGCCTGAGATAAAGTCTTAAATATGTGAACTTTGCTACATCCCCAAAAAGTCTGAAGTTCTTGTTTTTAATCTTTGCATTGAATGGATAAGGCACACAAGTGGAAGGAGTTTCTGCTCCCTGCCTTTAGGAACTAATGTGCGAGTTTCACCTCCATATTTTGCAGGTTGATACCAAGAAATCTTCGAGTTGAGGTCAGTGGGAGTGTGGCGTTCTAAGTCAAAACAAATCAAAAAGACTCGGTGCGTCGTGTTTGATTCCCAACTTTTTTTTCTTTTCTTTGTTTACATACTCATGGCGGTGTAACATTTTGGGACTTACCCTTCCAGCTCAGGACTGCACCCCCGCAGGTTGACAGAGGAGAGTCTGCGAGCCGTTTGGTTAAAGCCTGAAGGAGGGTCATGTAGAGAATAGACTGAACCTGTCTGGTAGGATCACAAGGAAACAAGTCAGGATTAATTTGAAGTAGTATGTAACTCAAGTCCAGGAACTAATCCCTAATATCTAACAAAAAGACAGGTGAAAATGAGTTTTTCTTCAAACTACTGTCACTGATTTTCTTTGCGCAGAAACAGACGTTGGGATAACATCCGGTAGAAAGGTCTTTAAACTCCACATTATTTTATCATAATACCAATCTGCCATACTATCTACTGTGACTCAAAGTAGTACCCCGATATGAAGATGAGTCCGGCTGATGTTGCTTCTCCAACGGGATATGAACACTCCACAGACAGCTCCATGGCCACCGAGTAAATAGAGAAACCGAAAAAGCCAAAAACAGAGCAGACGGCGGCCACGGCGGCTTTCTGATGCGGCATCAGGGACACCTGAGAGGAGGAGAGCAGCTCTGAATATCACAGTATCAACAGGCCAAAATATGATTTGATTATGAAATCAAAGGTTGCATTCATCTTTCCTACACTACCTACGCTTCTGTGAAATTTTTGCTACCTAATAACGTCCTCCTAAACATTAAGATATACAAAATAGAATATCATTTTAAGGTGTCTTTACACTGCATTCTCGGTGTATTCCTATCTATCTCTAGCAGCAGTAAGTGATCGCACCATTAACCAATAAAAACCTGGTCTAAAGTCAGAAATAGCAATGCACCATGAGACAAACGCGCCTGGCTTTTAAAGGGAATGGGAGATGACGCTGATTAATGAAGACACTAAGTAAACCCTTTGGAACCATGCGCCTGGCGCACAGATTCTTTTTTTCCACCGTTAAACTAGCAAAAGTGGATTGATACATGCCTTAAACACACCAGGCGCTTCACGCCATGCGCTTAGATTGTTAAAATAGACCCCGTGTTTTTACGGACTTTTGCACCCATTTCTTCTTCGGTTGTTTTTAATTTGCTATTTTGTTTCCTTATTGAACTCACTAGTTCACTTTAAGGAATACAATGTTGTTTCCCCTGATTTCTGCACCTGGAAAGAATGACAACAAAGATGTACCTTCAACACTGAACCTTGCCAATGTGCTGGGATATTTCAAGGGGAAAGACCAACTTGCCAGTGCCTTTTCTCCTGTCCAATGTCTTTTAAATAAGCTAGAAAGCCAAGTGTGGAGCTTCAAACCATTCCTATCTGTGGTTCTCACCACTGAGAAGGCGATGCATGAAAGAGCAGTGAAGCACATGTTGATCTTTGTGGCTTCCGTGAACTTCTTGGTCTTGTCGACGTAGAGACCGAGAGCACCGGCGCCCACGATGCCAAACACGATGAAGAGAGCGCCACAAATGCCAGCGAAATCCTGCAGCAGTGAGAGGTCACAGGTTTATTATTAAAGTCTGCATCCAGTATTTTAAACGTTTTTCAGGAATTGTTTTCTTTCCTTTGGTTACATCAGTTCCTTAAAGGGTGACTACCATGTTTTCCAACCTGGACCCTATTTTCCCATGTTTTTGTGTCTAAGTGACTGATGGAAACTACAATCTTTGACAATGGTCCAGTATTAAGTGAGATCGCCACAGTCAGCAGCGGTGAAACAAGCTACAATGTAAGTTAATGGGACAATTGTCCAGTTTTGTATTTACCTCCACAAAAGTGTCTGACAGCATTATGGAAAGGATCCCTTCTGAGATAGACCTTTGAAACCTTTTTGAGACCTTTTTTGTTAAACCAGAAACAGCTCTGAGGTTGCTAGTGCTAAACCCACCAGACTTTGTTAAAAAAGCAATACTTCTGGTGTTTATAGAGCCAACATATCTTTACGTGTTAATCAGTCAACTGTGCATTTTTTTCAACCAAAACTAGAGTTGTGATGGATAGAAAAGTGGAAAGACCACCCAAAACGGCTTTTTATAGTATTATTTAGTTTCTGTTGACTTTGATTGAATTTTATTTCAAAACGCTAAAATTACTTATTATTTACATGGTGTCTGGTGGGTTTAGCAAATGCAATGTCATGGAAATGAATATGGTGTCTTACATTGGTGTATCCGTGCACACAGAGGATCTGTTGCAGCAGCATGGAGAAGCAGGTGAAAACAGCGATGCCCGAACCGAAGCACAGCAGCAGGATGAGGTAGGCTTTGTTCCTCAGTAACTAGAGGAAACGGATACAAGGATTGTAACAGAAACCTGACGGGATAATTAGGTCACCGCAGCAACAACATTCAACCAGGGAAACCAAATATCAGCATGACCAGAGAATATATAATCATAATATAAAAGGGATGGATGTTTCCAGATGGTTTGGGTAACCGTTCACCTTCACTTTCTCAGTTTAAAACCTGAATGACTATCTGACCATGCACCATTCTTGCCCCGTAGAATTTTTGGTGATGTCGTATTGCTGCCAGATCTCAGCAATTAATTTTGTTCAACGTTTTTGTAATTCTGCCAGGTGCAGACTCTAGCTTGATTCTGAGTTGCTGTGTCCTCACCAGTTTTATCACCTGTACGAACGGCTCCGAGCCGGATGACTCGGCACTGGCTGAAGGCGGCGTAGGGGGGGAGCTGCTCCGTATCCCCACTGTTGCTAGGAAACAGATGATGCATGCCGGGGCCGCGTAGGCAATCAGCTAAAAGGAAGGATGAAACACACATAATGTGATGATAAATGGATGTTAGCACCTGAAATCAAAGACAATTTATCATCATTAGCAGGTGAGGTGCCACAGCCCAGCAGTTCTCTATATTACCAGCTGCAATCCCACAATGCCCTCTGGGAATCCTGAGATTCTAGGCCAACTGTCTCTTTTCTTTTTGACAGTTTGGCCTCTACTAGGCAGTTCACAGCAGACAGTGACAGGAAACATGGGATACCTCAATTCAATAGGCATTCATATCTAAAGACTGTTCTGTATTTCAACATTTTATTATGCATTCATAACAACTTGCATATTCACACAAATTGTTAATAAATGCTTGAGCAGTAGTTCAGGTTGGTCAACGGATTTCTCATTAAAGCTGCAAAACAAACAATTGCTGTTTGTTGCCCATAGAAACATGGCCCTAACATTTTTTTTTTTTCAAACTGTAGAGTTGTTTTGGCTGTCTTGTTATCAAACCGCTGCATTTATTTGGAGTGGTGTTTGTCCATCTAATGAATGTAAGTCTAAATCCCTTCTCCTTCTAGCTCTGGTTTGGTCTCCTATAGTCTTGCGTTGCCAGACCTCCTCCTCCACAGTGCTGCGGAGGAGGGTCTGGCTAGTACACATAGTATTCCAAGACGAGAGAAAAACATGCTCTGGTTTATTGGCATTTCTTTAAACCAATCAGAATTGTCTTGGGCGGCGTATAGCTCTACAAAGAACTGCTGCAGAATAGCCTCGGGAAGGAAAAAAAAACGTAAAGTTGTTTTAGGCGTGCAACAGAAAACTCAGATTGCACAGATAATCTAGCAGTTAACCATAGTCCTCAGAAATCCACCAGAGTTTAAATTTCCAACACAAAGAAGGCGGAAGGAAACGGACATCGGCGAAAAATACATGCATCCGGCGGAATTTGGTGCGGCACAGGAGCAATCCCAAAAGTGGAACATTAAGGATATGGACTAGGCCTCCAACAACTCCCCGGGAAAGAAATCGGACTCTTATCTGCTAGATGATACACTTGCTTCACCATCTACCTGCTAACCTTAAACAATACTGTAACTGATACAGATTTGTTGGTCTGCTTGTTTAATTTGCATCTAACTAACAGAGTTTAACCACTTCTCCCACCTTTTCTTAAAGTTGAAAACAGGTGCGAGGTATAATTGGTGACTGTAAATTCCTAGAGTCACATTTACTACATTTACATTCTGTTGATTTTGAATTAATAAGTGATATTTTCTGAATCCTGCAGCCCTAGCCAACCTTTTGAGGTCACAATCCTATGGTTCGCCTTTAATGATGGAAATATTCAGCCAGCTTCTAAAAAGCATCATAGCCCTAAAACTGAAACCTGACCAGACAACTCATCAGTGGATTTGAAGACCTTTTGTTAGTCCAGCTCACCAGGGTTGGGATCTGTGTAGGTGTTTTAACCATCATGGGAGAGATGATGTTAGCGAGTAGGATGCCCAGCGGATTGGCTGAGGAGGCAAAAGAGAAGTGTAATTAAAAGGTTATTGTGGTTGTTAAGAAGCAACAATGTTCCCTATTTTAGTCTTCCCAGGTCTTTTAAGTTTCCGGGATGACATAGAATATATGAAAACTGTCTCTTCAAGAAATATCTCATATTACTCATTTCTTTAAAGTTTAACAATTTCAATTAAAATACCTTGTATTACACTGGTTATTTATCTTTGGACAAATCTTTCAGTTTGCTGACATGCAGAAATGTAAGTGCTTCCCCTAACTTTACAGCACGTGCTGAAACTAACTCAGTTCCTACTTTTTTTGTTACACAGCACTAAATCTGGGACAAAATGTTTTGAGGCCCTAACAATAATGGAAAATATAATTTACAGTAAATCACTCACACATGGAGGCGATCATGTTAGCTGTGGCACGCTGGTGGTCAGGGAACCAGAGAGCAGCCAGCTTGGTGGGAGTGAAAATGATGAGGGGCTGAGCGATGGCACCAAGGGTCTGACCCAACATCACTACAGGGTACTGGATTTTAAACTGCCGTTCCGCAGGTTCCCCAAAGAAGCGCACCAGACCTCCGAACATGTTCAGCCAGGCTCCCAGAATCAGCTGCAAAGTTGACATGACAAAAAGGTCAACATGCTGGTACCTACACGCTATCCCTCCGTCTTTGGTACTAACAGCTGAGGTTTCTGCTCTTCTCAGTGTTAGTTTCTTTTTCTGTTGATGAGGTTGACGTTTCTGTAGCTGGTGCTCTTGTCTGTTTTAGTTTGGTAGTTTTAAAATGTCCCGATTTGATATCAATTTTTAGGCTCAAGATTCGGTGAAAAATTGTTTTGCAATTCAAAAGCTATTCTCAATAACAAAACGACTCATAGCATGTAAACATAGTACTTTTCCCATGTGATAGTATACACCCAGTTAAAAAAAAGAAAATAAATGTGAATCGATTTTTGAATTCTGGGAAATTATTTTGAATCTGTAGAGCTTGATTCACAATATGAATGTGAACTGATTTTTTTCTGCACTACCCTAATTCATCCTTTAACTCCAAACTAGATAAGCAACTGCTTCATCTTTTCCAAGGAAAGTGCTCCTAGATTTAATATGTTTACAAAAAATGGAAACTTGTGTTTTATCAATCTGCAAATGAGAACTAGCAGAGACACAATTACTGCTATTAAATTGTCACAGGGTTTACAATATTACACCCAACCGATGCTATACCCAGAAAAAATGTATCCATCATTTATCACATTGTTTGCAGTTAATATTATTTGGCAGCTGTATTTATTTATCATGTTTCAATCATTTCAAGTTTGAATGTCATATTGTAATTTTGTGTTTGCAGAATGCTCTAACAATGAGCTGTATGGCCACCACCATGTAGACAACTCTATTCACACCATTTCCATGAATATCTTCTCAAGGCCCTGGAGTGGTTCTTCTTCTTCCTCCACACTTCTAAAATCATTTGCCACATGGTTACAGCTTTGTGTTGCAGTCATAAAAAAACAAAAACTATCCCCAAAGTTTGAATAGGATTCTCCTGAAACAGAGATTAAAAACACAAAAGAAAAAGAAACAGAAGAGTATCAACTAATTTCCTGTTTTACGCAGGTGCATTATAGTGTATCAAGCAAAATGTCTACATACAAATTACACAAGAGCCCCTGGTGACGCCCAGTTTTCAGAGTGAGGCTCATACCGTGATCCGTAGCCCGAGGGTGTCCAGCATCCACGTTGTCCCAAAGCTGAGCGGTATGGCCACCACCATGTAAACCAACGACAACCAGTCTATTTCCTGCAGAGTGACGTTCAGATATTTGGCAGACACGTCTGCTACTGGTGCAAAGGTCAGCCATAGCTGGAAAAACACATAAAGAGATTCATTCAAAACTGAGCTCCATACTTTGAGGATTGGATCTACGGCTGGGCAATATGGGGAAATTCTTCAAATATTCTTTACTAAATACATCGATGTTGATATCGTGACGCTAGTGTTGGGTTAACTATTGGTGCTTTCACAAAATATTAACACACGGAGATTTGTAATAAATAATCATCATTAATGTGGATATAATGACTAAAAGGGTAGCCAGAAAATTCTGTTAAGTTCAGAAAAGAACATCACTTTACTGTAAAGCACCCTTTAAAACCAGGAATTAGCCAAATTTCTAAGACCCTAATCTAAGACGATTTCTAGTCTCATATTTTGATATAGATATATTGTCCAGCCCTAATTGGATCAGGTCTTAAAGACTGAGACTGAGCCTTTGGATATGAATTACTTTCAAATTCCTTTTACATCCTCAGTATTCTGCAGAAAAGCTTAGTCTAGGAGGTCCAAATTATATGAATTCAGAATATGTTTTCCTTTTGGGGCTTAATATTTTACAGACACAACAATAACAGAAATAATGTTTCAATAGCACCTTAATATCGCACCTAAACATTACAAGTACATGTGTACGTTTAAAGGTTGTTTTAGTTGTCCAACAAAAAACTTAGAGTGCACAGGTAGTCTAGCTAGCTGTCTGCATTGACCATTCCTCTGCACAGACTGGGATATCTTTTTCAAGGATGCAGACATTGACAGTGCTACTGAATCCATCACTGCCTACATACTTTAACTTTCTGTATTGACTCTGTTATAACCCAGAAAACTTTTAAAAGATATTCTAATAACAAACCCTATATCACATAATGCATTTGGGAATGCACAGGAAGAAAATAGCTTTCAAATCTGGAAATAAAGCAGAAGTCCAAGCTGTACAAAAAGACCTTAATCAGCAAAGGAGAGCTGCACGGCAGCAGTATAAGGAGTGGGCAGAACAAGAGCAGTTAGAATCCAACACAAAGTCACTGTGGGAATATATCAGACAAATGACCAACATGGACACTAGAAGGAAGCCCCTGTTTGCCCACAATGAAACTGCAAAAGCAAACAAACTGAATTATTTCTAGATAGTGTACATTTTAACACTGACAATGTAAGGGAATGTGCTGTAGTGTTAGAGAATGTAATTTGTAACGTGAACTTGGACAGAATCATAATTGAACAGTGTTCAAAAAATACAAACAACCAAAGCAAGAGACCCTGCTTTTCTTTTCTTTTTGAACTTTTGCAGAATAAATGTTACCAACCTGGGATTAACTATTCCAGCTCTCTATAGACATGTACCGTACACAGTACCACAACTTTGGAAAAAAATCTATTAATATTCCACTACCCAAAAAGACATGTCCCCAGGAGAACAATGATTACCGGCCGGTGGCTTTTACCTCTAACGTTTTTAAATCAACGAAAAGGCTTATGAAACTCCATACTGATGTGGATCAAATGTTAGATACCAAGAATCGTAGTACAAGTGATGCCATATCAAAAATAATGTATCTCACTCTAAAGCACCTTGAAGGTCCTGTTGCATATGCCAGATTGCTTTTTGTTGACTTCAGTTCTGCTTTTAACTCAATGTAGCCAGATATCATGCTTAGAAAATTAGTTCAGTTAAATGTAAATCCCTTTTTAATCAGGTGGTATCACTCTTTCATGTCAAACAGGCCACAGCAGGTGAAGTTTAACTCCGCCCTGTCTGATCCAGCAGTGCACGGGTGTGTCAGTACACCTCTTTTGTTTAAGCTGAACACAAATGACTGCATCCGCTCTGAGACAAACCAACATTTGGTAAAATTTTCAGATGACACTGTCCTTCTCAGTTTGCTTACTAAAGAAAGCAATTTAAGCGTCCACCAAGTTGCTGTGGACAAGTCTGTCAACTGGTGTGATTCACACCAACTTCATATTAACACAAGCAAAACTCTGGAAATGCTGGTAGACTCCAGATCAGCTGGAGATCAGAGTCCTGTAGCCATCCATGGTCATGACATCAAGCAGGTGTCCTCCTTTAAATATCTAGGAGTGTATATTCATAATGACCAGAGTTGGTGCACACGTGTAACAAATGTCTGTGCCAGAACTCATCAGCGTCTCCACATTTTGCGTAGACTTAGAGTGTTTGGGGTCTGTAAAAAACATCATGTTAATCTTCTAGAGCAACAATAGAGTCAATTCTTCGGTATGGTATTACTAGCTGGTTTGGAAATTTTACAGTAAAATCTAAAACTCAGATTTTCAAGAATCCCACCCTGTCTATCTGGCTCATCAGCTGTTATTTGCATCCCATTTTACATCCTGAATGACTTTCTGCCAGCTGAGCATCTTTTGAGAGTGGGAACACCAGCCATGATGAAACAACAGCTCCCATTGAAAGGACGAGTCCCATGGGAGCTGGAAATAGGCGAGGGGAGGGCTCAGTTAGCATGTCTGGGATAGGAACACTCTGCTTTTCATTGACAACATCCCTGGGGAATAATATCAAGTTCTACCAAACACAGGGAGGCATCACATGTCATCTACCCACACTGTTCACAACCACACCGGCCATTTAACTAAAAGAATCTCAGATGTCTGTGAAAAGGACAACAAGCTATTTCCTTGCGTGTAAGGGTAAAATGTGGTAACAAAGGGTTTTGCATGAAAGAGATAAAGAGATCTTGTTGTTGTTGTTTTGGCAGAAACTGTCTTCCATACTAGGGATACACTTTTAGTGTTAAAAAAATAAAGTATGAGTTTTTCAAAAGTATCTTTGATTCGTGATCTTTTCGACCTCAAAGAAAAAACTGACTGGTTTTAGGCAAACGTTACTTCATATTGACCCAAGATATCAACTTGGTCTCGGCCATTACAATACAATTACTCGTACTTTATTGGAAACACGAGCTGCATTTAGTTACCGTTAATCATAAATTTAGCTAGCTAACTCACCGTTGCATTGGAGCAGTTTAACAGACACAGCACCAACAGAACAAACCACCTCCTCTTGTAAACTTTAAAAGACAAAAGTTTCTTCAGTTCTTCGTTTGGTGTCTTCAGAACATTTGAGGGAACCTCGGAAGAGGCTTCTGCACCGTCCTCCATTATTTATTAAAGTTGTTGACAAGCTAACCTGTTAAACTTGGTAACTTTAGCTAGCTAGTAGCTTTAGCTAGCTATTCCTGAAAGTTTACTGCAACATTTCCGAGGCATTGTAAAGTTTATGTTGATGGTCACTGGGTCGGTAAAATCACGAGTGGTGTAAGTCCTTTAAAATACAAGCTGTACATCCATTGTGTTGTCTTGTAGTGAGTTATAAAGTCAGTTTTTCATAAATGGACGCAGGTACACAGACACCGCTTCATGTTTCATTAGCTAGCTTGCGCCGCCGGGAGGAGTGTACCCATAGCCATAATAAAGAGTGTACCGGTAGCTAGTTGTACTGTACCAAAGATTTTCTACGAACATGACAATGAACCACTCTGTCGTTTAAACAACGGCACGGGACACAAACGTGTGTAGTTGTCTTCAACTTTAAATGATTTTAGGGACATTAGATTAGATTCAACTTTGTCATTGTGCAGTGCACACGTACAAAGACAGCGAAATGCAGTTTGCGTCCAAGTGCAAACAAGCAGAAAAGTAAAATGTGACATTCAAGTATAGGCAGGTGGTGCATGGGCAGGACAAAAAAAAGCATTGCAGTGTTCTAAGAGCAGAATAAATATGCCTATGTAATATGATGAAAAATGTAAGATCAACATTTACATATGTGCAATGTAGTAGACATGACATACTAGTAGTAAGACTAATATAGATAGGCCAATGCAGTGTAATTAGAAAATAAAACCAGAATAAATATGGATATACTGAATAAACCATATACACAGATATTTACAGTGAATACGTGTGTGCAGCATGAATAGTATGAAGATCAGTAGATGTAGATATATCTCACATGCACTTACAAAATATGGATGACAATGAAGACCAACTATGGGTCATTGGTTTGAGAGAGTACGGATACAGGACATAATGGCAGAGGTGGAAGAATTACTCAGATGTTAGTAGAATTCCTTTTAAATTATTTGTCGCACACAATCATTATCTTGTTTGACATGTGGCCGGAAGAGCCTGGGATCAAAACCGCCAACCTTGTGGTTGAGGTTGACAAAGCCTACACAATCATAGCCTATTTGCTTATTGAAATATACTTAAGAAGTATTCTAAGTACCAAAAGCAAAAGTAGGCTATATTCATTGTGCAGACGTGTCCAGTTTTGGAAACATGTTTATCATATTTTTGGGTTATTGAAGCATTAATGTGTTTATCACTTTATTGGTGGTTGGAGGCTATGGCTACCCAGTGATCAATAAAGTTTCATCTACATCTAGAGTCTTACTTTATTTGCTGATCATTTTGGATTGCAAAGTCTCACACACAGGCCAGAGTTCAGTTAGCTTGTTTATTAGCAAAGGCACAACCTACAAGCATTATAACAAGTGGCCCGTGTTCCGGCTGGAACTCATAGAGGCAGAACTTCCTCAACCCGCTGACTATATCCCCTGGGTGCCCACTCCCTCTCCCAAGCTGCCAACTTTTTACAGTCAATGCTGCCAACTCTCAAGTTCCCCTTGGTTATACATACAGTAGATGATTGGCAGCCAGTCGCTACAGTATTATTAATTTAATCTGCAAAGTAACTAGTAACTAAAAGTATTAAATACATGTATATTGAAGCAAAAAGTACAATATTTCTGCAAATGTAGTGGTGTAGAAGTACAAAGTAGCAGAAAATAGAAAGACTAAAGTAAAGTATAAGTATCTCAAAATGTGCTATAGACTATCAACACTGACATATGGGCCTAGAGGTCAGACCTGTAAAGGGGGTTCCTTGTTGTTGCTTTGTTTTTTTTATATCAAACTAAGAGCTGCAATGAAATAAGAACCAGTAAAATAGTAAATAAAACAAGTGTTAAATGATTATCCCAAAGGTGAGTAGTGGTGGCTCAGGGGTCATGAATCACTGCCAGTTACAATCATGCACTCTTATTTTGACAATGACACCTGTTATACTAAACTCTGTTTTATACATTTGTGTATATTTTCTCCCATTTATTGTCTTAAATCTGGATGTTTATTCATTCTGCTATGTAGTTTTAATAATCTGAGTGGTTAGTAATTTCTAAAACTATTTTAGGCCATATATACACAAACTTCTATTTCTAATATGTGATGAGCCTTAACAGGGCAACAAATTCATGTTCTTGCACTTCATTAGGAGTAGGAGTCCTTGTTTGTTGTCCTCCTAATGGGAAATTTTCTTTCTTGTAACTGAAAACAGGAACAGAGTGAGAGATCTTCACTTCAACTTCTTTGAGTGCACAGAGCAGAGCATGGCAGCACACTCCTCCCTCTCTTTAACCCTTTGGTAGTTTCTGTGACTCTTTTGTGTTTTGTTTTGCTTCTCAGGAAAGTTCCCTTGCAGTTGCAACACTGTCTTTAGATAAGGAAAACAAAAAACAACTTTAAGGGGTAATGTACTAAACATCAGGAAGAGCAACTGTTCCCTCTCCCTGAACGGGTAGACCAAAGACTGTAATAGTAGTAGTAATAGTTTATACAGTCTATGGGACAGATATGCAGTACGTTTTCTGTCTATGGAATAATTACCATAATAAAATTACTGTATAGACAATCCAAATTAGAGAAATATATGAATAAAAAGCGTCGGTATCAACTCTCGGATAATTTAAGAGAGGTCAACAGGTCCCCTAAACAGTAAGGACTGATCAACAGAAGCAAAGGCTGAACACTTTCCAACAACATAAATGCATGTTGATACACACAATCCTTCATTAATACCCCATTTTGAGACAGTGAAAAAAGAATTAAGAATTTTTCAGTTTTATTAGAGCAAAACAACTGAAACGTCAAATTGACATAGGTCTTAAGAGCATTTATTTGAGTAGTTGAAGCACCTTTGGCTGTGATTACAGCCTCCAGCTAACTTGGCTGTGACACTACAAGCTTTACACTTTTCTGCTATCAGTCTCTGCAGATCCTCTCAAGTTCTATCAGGTTGGATGGAACGTTGGTGGACAGATATTTTCAGGTCTCTGCAGAGATGTTTGATTGGGTTCAAGTGTGGCTCTGCTGGCCCACTCAAAGACATTTACAAAGTTGTCAATAAGCCAGTCGTGTGCTGTTTTAGCTGTGGGTTTTGGATCATTGTTCTATTGGAAGGAGAACCTTTGCCCGAGTCTCAGGTTTGGATCATGGACAACTGAGCACTTTGCTTCGTTTAGCTCTCCTTGAAGCCTGACCAGCCCCCTGGTCCCTGCTGCTGAAGAACACCCAACATGGCAAAACAGTTCATCTTGATTTTCATCAGATCAGAGAATCTTGTTCACAGTCTGAGTGTTTTATATGTTTTCTTGTCTTTTGCAATCTCAAAGCAGGCTTTCACATGTATTGAAGCACTAGGAAGAATCATTTATTTTATTTAAGAATAAAACACCTCAACACAATCTGCCTCTGTGCTCATGGCTCGGTCTTCTGTCTAAGACATTGTCAGCTGTGAGACCTTATATACGGACAGGTGTGTGCCTTCCAAATCACATATAATCAGTTTAATTTACCACAGGTGGACTCCAATCAAGGTGTCCACATATCTCAAAGATGATCAAGAGAATTAAGCAGCAGGCACCTGAGCTAAGCTTCTAAAAACATATGCCAATGTGATATTTCAGATTTGTTTCCTTTTAATACATTTGCAAACATTTTTAAACCCTTAATCTGGCTATGTTACGATGTGGTATTTTGAGTGCAGATTTACGAGGGAAAGGCAAGCCAATGTGTTTATAATATTGAACAAGTCAGACACAAAGGTATATTAAAGTGCTTTAGCATGAACATACAAAGCAAACAAAACAGAAAATATGTGTCATAAGACAGTAGATTAAAAAGACTTAAGAAGCATAGAAGTAGAATAACTATTTCTAAATGACCTGAGGAAAAGCAATCACAGAAAGAAAAGTTTTAAACCTAGATTTAAAAGAACAAAGGCATGGGAAAGTTTATTCCGGATCTGCAATTGAAACAATGTTTGGTTCTGACCCTGGGACGGTGAGCAAGTAGAGTATCAGACGTATTTTAGCCCCGTTCAGTGCTTTGTAAGTCCATAACAATATTTTAAAATCAATTTTTTGGTTCATTGGAAACCAGTGCAAAGCTCTGAGAACAGGAGTGATGTAGTCCAATGTCTTGGTTTTTGCGAGGACTCGGGAAGCAGCGTTCTGAATGCTCTGCAGTTTTCCTAATGATTCTTAGGCTTTATTTGATAGTGGATAGGCAGGAGAGGTGGGTGTGAGATGAGGGATGACACGCAGCAAAGGGCTGTAGGTTGGACTTAAACCCAGGCCAATGCAAAGGACTTTAGGGTGCACGCATGTTCAGAAATATACTAAGATTCCTAACATGGGTTAATTTATGCTTCAAGATGAGCACTGACATTTTTGCCACCAAAAATAATTGTTTCAGTTTTATCCCGAATTAAAGATTCTCGAACATCCTGTCACTAATTTCTTTAATACACCTATTCAGTGACTGGATTAGTTCATAGGCATCTGGGTTTATTAAATGTTAGTGCTGCCAGTTAAACGTGTTATTAACGGTGTTAGCACAAACCCTTTTATTGATGGACAGTGTTACATTGTGTGAGAGATTATTTGCTCCAAGTGTGAATGACTGCTCTAAGTGTAAATGTTAGTGTGAAATTGAATACTACAGTAGGCTATTTACCAATGTTGTTTTCAGTTTTTAAAAAAACATTTGAACGTTTCCATGTTGATAAGAACATTAAAATGAGAAACAACAGTCAATGGACATTTAGAATAGATGTAAATGTGTGATTAATTGCGAGTTAACTATGACAGTAATGTGATTAATTGCAATTAAACATTTTAATCTTTTGACAGTACTAGTAAATCTGTCATCCGCATATTTATAGTAGGATAAATTATTGTTTTATTTTTTTTAAAGATGTGAGCCCATGGGAGCATATAGATGTTGAAGAGAGCTGGACCAAGAACGGACCCCTGTGGAACTCCACATGGCATTGCTGTATGTTTAGAGCAACAGTCTCTATTCTGCAGACAGAATTTAAACCAGTAAAGGGCTGTGCCAGTAAATCCGACTTTTCTGTTTGGAAAAAGCAGCTAACACATGCTGTTGATCATCTATTTTATATATCACACTCAATAGGATTGAGTAAGGGACTCATAATCACTCAAAAGAGTTAATATATCCTCCTTTAAGATTTTTTAAGATCTGATATTGTTACCACAGAGACAATATCTTAAATGCTTCAGTATATTGAAGCATAATACTTGATACACTGACTGAGAGGAAGTCTTACATTAAGCTGTGATCTCTAATGTATTGCAGCTATGACACGCCCCCCTTTGGAGGCCTTTTATTGGCTGATTCACCGGGTCTTGGAATCGACTCAGAGTTGATTAAATTAATCTAGCCACAGCAGCGGAAGGTTTAAATTGAGTTACTGTACATCCTGCAAAAACGATAAAAAGATGCTGTATTATGGTGAAGAGCTACATCTGGTGAAGAAGAACCACAACATGGCTGCAGCGTGAGGCTGCGTGATGCTCAGCAGATGTTGGCTTGTGGTTGTGCTGAAAACAGACATTCTGGCAACTCTGGCTACTTTTCGTTTCAACATCATAATTTGCAGTTAGGAGCGTGCAGCGTGCTATGTTTCATGACAATAATCCCACCATTTACCCTAACTGCAACCAGACCAAATTTTTTCACCTAACCCCAGCCATCCCCAATCATATCCCCACATCATAGCAATTTTCTATTTAATACCTAGACCATCAAAAGGCTTATATTCAAACGTAATCAGTTTAATTCATCAGACAATTATAGCATTTCTGGTTATAAACTTGGTAGGAGCCATTCTGTTTGCATTAACAACAGAAATAAATTGCACTTGTATTGTTTGTTTCTTCCATTGAGTGTAGACAGCTTTTGAAAGCATGAAAATGTTACTGAGGGGGGAGGGAGGTAAAGTTTTATGATTTCATATCAACTTTCCACTAGGTAATATGGAGTTGGATTATAGCAATTTATTTTAAATTGCAATTCCACTGCTCACACTTTTTGCTCTTTCCCATTTTGTTCTGCAACTGCTGCACAACAATTTCCCTCAGGATAAATAAAGCCCTCTTATCTTTTTTCTCAAATTTCCATGTATTGTCTCTGTGTAACTTGTGACAGAGGCAAATTAAAAAGGGTAACGTACCAGCACAATAGGCTGAAACTAATGTAGAATTTCAAAAAAACACTGCTGAGAAGAATTATCTGTTGCACCTAATAATGAGTTTAAAGATTATCTACAGTTGAGGGACATTGTAACAGCAAAATCTGACAATTCAACTGACACCTAACACAGCCTTCTTCAACTTTTAATGTGGATAATCTTAAATTAATTTTGTCTCCCACATCCCCTATTGCATTAAGGGCCCCATTACTACCATTTCTCCCACACCTGTTCCCCACTTCCCTCATCTGATCTGCAGTTACCTGGCTTTCACTGCCCCCCCCCCCCTCAGCTGCCTCTCATTCCCTCATCAGCCTCTCAGTTTATAAACCGAACCAGTTTCACTCATTAAAGTTAGTATGAGATTTGAACACTTTTTGGAATCTCTGATTGCTCCGGCACCTTCACCCGAATCTGAATCCGCCTGCCTGCCTGTAAGCCTTTCTATGACTCCAGATTTTAAGTAGGCATTTATTAATATGGTTACCAGATGATGGATCTGGGCAGGGGTGAAACAAATAAAAAAGGGGGGGTGCAATAGCATGCAGTGAGGCACCAGCATGTGTAATTCTTTTTTTACGCGGGGCAGCCTATACGGCACTGCATCACATTTTCTCCACTAGAAGTGCAGCCTAGAGGGAACCTCATCACATCACATTGTGTAAAAACATCCTTGACACATGGATCAGTAAAGTTCTGACTTTTTCTTAGTTAGCTGACAAATCCTACCACAACGTCCTTTGGCATTTAACTGCTCTGGGCTTCTGATCATCTCAAATCTTCCTCAGCAGTGTGTTCGTATTTCCATTATTCTGAGCACTTTAAATACTCTGTTGGCTGTATTTAAAAAAAAAAAAAGTTCATTCTTAACTGTGGAAATTGATTTTAAAAAACAGATCTAATTTGTTTTATAATTTTTTTTAAGCGATTGTTCACTACCAGCATCTCATCTGTTTTATGATAGTCACAATATTATAAATAGATATATGTAGTTTGTTATTGTTGCGGAATTCCAATAAAAATGTGTACTCTGCTTATACTTTTTATTTTATTTTATTTTTTATATATGAACCTATTTGTGTGGAAAGTGAGACTAACGAGTGTATTGCAGCTAAGGTATACTTTATTTGTGTTGACTTTATGTCCCACACACAACGAAAACAACCATCGAGTCAGGCTATTTCCTTAAGATGAATAATTAATTACACACTCAGCGGATCAATTTTAAGAATTAGTTGCACTCATGCACCCCCCTCTTCCCCCTCCACCTCCGGCTACGCTCTGCGCATGCGCCTCACTGCTCCAGGAGTGTTGTTTCGGCCTGTTCCGCGGCCGCTCGGTCATTTTCGCCTCTTTGTTGTACTGATAGTGGATTTAACTCGGATTCAACCCAATATCCAGCGGACCGTGCTGCTCCCAAACAGGTTAGTTCGTCTAACTAGACTTGGTCTCTTCATGTTCCGTCTCCGGTGTGTCTATCGCCGGTTTACGGTCCCGGTTCGTGCCCCCTCCTCCTCATTTTTCGCATGTCTCTTTCCGCTTGGTGCTACGGGGCATGCTATACGTGTTGTTTTATGTGTCTATGTGGTGGTGTATGGCGGCGCCGGGCCCTGCAGTTGCACACCGGGGATGGGGTTTTTAAGGGGAAACGTGCGTTGAAAAGCGGCTTTAATGCTAGCCTGGATGCACACTGTTAGCTGGCCCGGAGAAGAAGCTCTGGCAGCCGCCTCACTGCCTGTCTCGTCATGTTTAAATGCTGTTGTTCCTCTCAGCCAAACACCAATTCTTCTTTCCCATTCAGCCAGAATGTTCTTGAAAAAAAACATCATGGTCCACCATTAGGCTAACGTCTTCCTCCTGCCGTCCAAAGTTCAGCGCGCGCGCGCGCGCGTGTGTGTGGAGGATCTACATGAGGTCTAGATTAAATCAAGACAGAAAGTTGGTGCATTTTTTCTTCTTCAGGGTGGATGTCGCCCCTCGCCAGACTGCTGCAGCGAGGAGCCCGGTGTGACATTGTGTTGGGGGGGGGAAAGGCATGCAAAGAGCAGCCAACAAGTCTGTGTAGTTTTTTGGGGCGAGATGCAGCTAAATATCTCATCTTCACTCAGAGTGACACAGGACAGGAGCAGGCTTTAGATTCTGGGGGTTCCTCAACTTTTTTTTTCCCACAGCGGACTCTGCAACACAAGAAGCATGGTTGGGGGTGATTAGCAGGTTAAACGGTGTAGGTGTCTAGGTTTAAACTGCTAAACGTGGTTGTCTGTATAGAAGCACCGTCTCTCCGCCTCATATTAAGGGCTATACTGTAAACAAACTTGACTTAACAAACCATTCATGTCTGTAACTGAGTCCTTGGTGTCCTCCTTCACTCTGATCTGCTGGAGAAGGAAACTTTCTCTCTCTGCTCACATTAGATTGAGTTTGAACGTAGGAGCAGGCTTCCAGACATCAATGTGATGGATATGGCCTCCAGTAAACACACACACACACACACACACACACACACGAAGGTGAACATGAACATGGGCTTTTTAATTAGGGAGGAGACATCTTGTGTCCAGTGGTTCCGACTTTTGAAATGAAAAGCATTTGCATACTCATAGATTCTGGGGAACGGATTGAAGTGTAATTTTATGAATATGTTTAAGGAGTTAATTCAGCTGTGTTGTGGGAAAACCATGTCAGACACAAAATAACTTTCAAAGCATTTTTCTTTGGAATAAAATGTTTGGACCTTTTTGATAGGGATGTTGGGGATCTGACTTTTTATTTAAATGTGACACATTTTTCTTAAATACAGAAACACATTTGTTAAAAATCCATTTTGAAATATGCTTTTAGCCCTTTTTTTTTACTTAAACAAAACAAGGTTTGCAGGACAGTAATGACTTGAGACAAGTGCAGTGTTCCCTTTATTGCGTAGTTAGTAGTAAGTAAGACCTTCACTTTTTTTAAATAAAGTCACTGAAATGCCGTTGAAACAACTCTGACATGCACCCCGATAGCTAAAATCTTAGCCTAGACGTCTAGACACCTTTATGATCGGCACATGATCAAATCAATGTTTGCATGCAGGCTAAACCACAGACCAGAGTGTTAAATATCTGTGTCTGTATATTGACATTAAAGTTGCCCCAGGCTTCATCGTGCATGTTGGACACTTCAAATGGGAGTGGAAGGCAACGGAAAAAATATGAACCTCCAGAACCTGAATAACAGGGTGGTTATTTAAAGCGCTTGACTCACATTTTTTCCTGGTAATTATTACATTTGTGAAGTGTTTTCTCTGCATTTGTGAGCCTCAATAGCCTAGAATTTCTGTAACATGCTGCATCTAAACTAGAGATGTTCCGAAACCGATACCAGTATAGGTAATGCCTCTGATACCGTCTAAAACTCTAGTATCGGGAAGTACAGGAGTTCATAAACTGATCCTTTAACTGATACCCAAAACCTAAAGAAATTCTACGTTAAAGTAGTTTATGTTCTTTTTCCTTTTATACCTGACTGTCAAACTGGATAAAAGAAAGTTTTGTGGTGTTTGCTTATGTTTCACAATGAGTGAAAGAGTTATGAGTTTAACCTGAGCCGGACCCACATCAAAGGTAGAAAGCATATCACATCCGTACAGGGATAGTAGTATACAGTTGTTAAAACATAATAATAAAAAAAATGACAAACTGGTATCTGATCAGTGCTCTGTATTAGCCGATATGCAAGTTTGGTTTTCAGAATCTGTATCGGAAAGCAAGAAATGTATCGGACCATCTCTAATCTAAACTGGACCCAGCGTCCTTGTGTTTTAACAGCCGAGGCGCTCCCTGATGCGTGATACCATCAGAGGAACGAGATCTAATGGCGTTTTTCCACAGCATGGTACCTACTCGACAAGCCTCGAATCTACTCGCCTTTTGGGGTTTTCCATTGTGGAAAATAAAGTCCCTGGTACCTGTTAACAGGTACTTTTTTTTTTAGTATCACCTCAGTCGAGGTTCCAAGCCAGCTGAGGCGATACCAAAAAGTGATGTAAAACCTGGAGGCTACTGATTGGTCGGAGAGAATTGTGACCAATCACTGCACAGCCATTGGTAGTGACAGACGGGGGTGCTGGACAATCCTGCCGTGTTTAAATAGTTTAGCCAGCCGTGTTTTCTTTATGTTTTTTGCTGCCTCAGTTTCTTTTGACACGAAATGTGTCTTCTGTATTATGACATGCCGAGAATCAAAAGCAACACACCTCCGACGTTCTGTGTGTGTCGCGTTAGGTCACAGCAGTTTCCTGCTATGACAACCAGCCACGCTCGCCTCACGCATGAGGGGGTACTAATCTGCATAGAAACAGGAGGAAGGGGCACCGCGGCTGAGTCGAGCAGGTAACATTAATGGAATATATGTCCAGCCTCTCTGGGGCTGTTTGTTTATTTATTTTTTACTCAACCTTTTGATTGGATTTCCTTTCTTTTTGGAAAAGTACACCAGCTTGATTCCAGAAGCGAAAGGATGCTTTTCTCTGTCACAGCCACCCGTTGTAATGTACACTGGTGAAGTTAAACAGTTGTGTTTTTACGTCTTCCTGGACTCCTTTCAAAGCCCACTGAAGGACCTCACAGACCTGAATGATGGTTTTTGGCCAGCTGAATGTTACTTGGCTTATACTAAAGAGATACCATATGATATGGCTGCTACATAAGACAGCGCTTACTGGCCAAGCATGTCAGGTTTCTGCTTACTTTGCAGTGAAACCCCAAATGACCCGCAGCTTCTCTGGACAGTTAACCTCTGACCTGAAATTAAATAGCACATGAGTATTTATTTTTTTTTTTTAATGTCATGGCAGGATTTCTAATGCATAATGACTGGGTGCAAAAGGCCATTTATTTTGACCCATTGCCCCAACAAATTCATCCACGTTCTGTTTAAACAATGTTATCATCCCCCTTTGCAGCCAGAGACTCGGCAGTACAGGACAGGCGAGCAGGATATGTCCTCTTTAGGACAAGGACTGCTTGATAATGAAAAAGAAGTGATTTAGCCCACCCTCCAGAAGGTGCATTTGTCTTTTCCTTCTGACAGGAAATTATCTCAGGCAGCTTCCTAAACGAGCTACGGAGGAACTGTGGAGAATCCCTCAACTGCAAATGAAACAGCAGTTTGGAGAAGCTGTTGAATTCCTCAGTCTCTCGTTCTCCGCAACACGGTTTCTTAAAACATTTGATTAGAACTGAGAGAAAAATTCTGTAGAAAGAGAAAATGGATTACTGTTGCAGTATTCAGCCACATTGTGCAGCCAAGGTGGTATTTGGACCAGACAGTCCAGTGTCATTTATATTATGTCTGATTTATTGATGAGAAAAGTTGATAATCTACACTTGATATAGCCATAGGAAATATGTGTGTGGACGGCGATATGACGCAAACGCGGCCTTGGCGACTGCGCGCAGAGAGTCTGATCGCCGAGCCACGCACTCCCAATATTTTGTAACAACGTCTAATGATTGGCTACAGGAGGAAAGAAGTTCCTTCCTTGAGCTGCTCTGACTGCGATCGGTATGAAGAACCAGGCCGTTTGTGGCAATCACGTGGATGAACACGCTGAACGTAACAAGCATGCAACAGCTTTAAGGCTGCATTCACACTGCCTGTGCTGGCCGTCCAACGGTGCGGGGAAAGGCAGGTTCTCCCATGCCTTTTGAATGCAGGTGATGAGGTTTGGGAGGGGTGGGAAAAACGCAGTGGCCTGCAGCAAAAGGTTGAGGCCGACTCAACTAAAGGAGAAACACAATCTGACGTCACGCTGCGGCGGCCAATCATGTAACCTGAAATCAGTTACTTCAGGTACCCATGAGGTGCTGAAACATGCTGGAAAAGTCCACTTTCACTTAAACCTCCAAGGGTTTAAAAGGCTTATCAGATATTGAAAAACTGCACAGTGGTTTATGATGAGCTGGGCGATACAAAGGAAATCAAACCTCACGATATTCTTGACCAAATACCTCGATGACGATATTGTGGCGACATTGTACGGTTGACTATTGGTGCTCAAAAAGTCAATGACATTTTTGATATATTTTCTTCAGAAATGATTTGACTTTAGTGGGTTGAAGGTAAATAATCCAACAGGTAGAGCAGTCTAAATTCAGAAAAGTACATGAATTTACTGTAATGAAGCCTGTAAAACCAGGTGCAGATAACACTTATCATACGATAGATCCAAAATCTAAGGAAAGCCCTATTTATGATACAACTCTTAAGTTACCACAGCAACAAGTATTTGATCCTGTGTCTTGACAATTGTATGAAAAGTAGAATTGCCTTGTTGTCAAAGTATACTTTAGTAGTTGTCACTGCATTACAGCAAAGGTTGAGCCAAGTTTAACTTCTTTACCAGACAACCCCCCTTTTGTCTTTTCCTTTACCAGAAGCCCTCTGCTGAGTGACTGGTGCTGTGTCAACACAGAGGTCTTATTGACATGACTGAGGGCGCTGCCTTTTAGTCATGCGGGCTGTCTTCAGTCTGAAGATGGCCTAAAGGCCCAGTCACACCACCACTTAAATCAGCAAAATCAATTCATTTAGAATTTAGAGATTGAAACTTCTCAAATGTATAGTTCCTTTTACATCAAGTTAAACTTATCATGCAAATTTGAGCATTTGACAAGTAGCAAGCATCTAGTTTATAGCGCTGACCTTTTTAAGGGAATGGATACCCAAAATGTCCAACTAGCTGCCAGTTGGGTAGCGTGCTATTTCAGAGCCCTTTCCTCCACTTTTAATAATCTATTTATTGAAAGGATGGACAATCCTGAGGACAAAATGCCAGTGGGGGAAAAATGGCATAGTAAGAACTTTTGGATGTGGTCAATCCCACGGTCAGTGGTCAATTTGCTCTCATTGCGTCCTCAATATGGCTGTCCCAAACTATTAATAAGAATAAGGGAGAGGCTGGAGAGGTGTAGGTGAGCAGAACTTACGGTGTTTTGCCGCTAATATCCTGACTCAGGGATAATTTTACAAAGTCTACAGACTACCATGGTGTTGTTGACGTTGAGAGTGAAATACTCACACACTTAAGACCGTGGCCATCCTTTTTCTCAACGTGTTGTTGTGAGGAATCCATACTCACGCTGTTGCTGAAGGCAGCCATGTTATTTTTAGATGCGACACGTCACCACAATTTATTTGCGCCGACGCACCGAGGCGGTCAATGACGTTGACCATGTCGACGAATCGTCCCAGCCCTAGTCCTACATGTGTCGCGTGTGTGCTCACACCTGTACTTGGAGCAGTTCGGTTGTTATGGTATCAACGTGTTATTACCAGGCCAAGAAGTAGAATTTGGAGAGTTGGACATCTTTTCCTCCTCCTCTTGTCTCCTGTATTTAGATCAGGGAACAATGTCCCTCTTAACTGGAGCAAGCAGTAACAACAGAAGATCAGCCAAGAGATTAGAAGCAGTATTAAGACCATAGGTTAAGAAACCCTTCTGAATCCAATAGTGGTGATTCATTTTCCTGAGTTGCTGTTCAGACTAGAGGACATAGAATCCCACACTGACGAAAATGGTTGTAAAAATGTTAAGAGGGCAGAATGATACACATTAAATCAGTGCAGATTAATATCCTTGGGTCAGATTGAGCAACGCTGGCTGTTTAGACTCTCCAGAGAAGACTCACGGCCTTGCTTGTGCTTTCACCAACCGTCTGCTTCATGTCGAAACATGAAACATGTGTGCATTTAAATGGTTTGACTTGCTTTTATGTTGACATTAAAACACCAGCTGACAGACAGATTTAAGGTGGAGAAAGTGGAAGGCTACTTTTGATGTTTTAAAGGTTGACGTTCTGTCCGTTTTACTCCTGAGACGTATCCGGGGGAGAACCAGGTTGTTCTTGACCCTTGTGTTGTCTTCTCGTCAACAATTTTGTTGACGCTTTTTAATCAGTGTTTTTGACTTTTCCTTACGGCTCTGTCCCTTCCCTTTTTTTTTCTCCTTTTTCTTTCGCCCACTCCCTTTTTTCAATGTTTGTCACTTTTTGGACGTTTTCAACACTATGTAACATTAACTTTCGTATTAGTTATTTTTGGAATTTATGGCCAATAAATAAGGAAATTAAACCTAATGTTTGAGTTAGAAAAGCAGAAATTAGGAATTATTTAGACTAAAATTAAAGGAATGGACAACAACAGTGTACATGGTGTGTGTATGGATGGTGAAAACTGCTCCGAAAAGATTTATCTTTGGGCTTTTTAGGTGATTTAACCTTCCACCTGGCTTTAATACTGTAACTGTGCTATTCATAACTGTGTCTTGTCTATCTTAACAGGAGAGGTTACACTTGTTAAGTTTTCTGTACTGGTCTTGACTGGTACCTGATCATGAATGAGTTTGCCTCTAATAAAGTTAGTTTATGGCAGGTTGTTCATTGATTTTTGTAAAATGGTGAGACATTGGCTAGTTGGGTAGCTAAAAGCACCAAAACACCCAGCTGTTTGTTCAGGATAGACCTCACATGTTGTGCAGTAGTTGCAGTGTTTCCCCCGGTGTTTTGCAAGTATGGTGGCCCACCAGGCCACAGGGAATTCTTTTTTTTAATGGTTTTTTTTTAAAGAATTGTTTTAACCTATAGGTACATTAAGACAGCTCGGTTGAAAGCTTAGTCATAATTTCAAATCTCCTTAATCTCTAAATGTAGGGCCTAATGGAATCTACCATTTCAGAATTTCTCAATTTCCCAATTCTGTCCATGATTCTACTATTAAAGGTCTAATGTGTAGGATTTTCTCCCATCTAGCAATGAGATCGTATACTGCAATCAACTCTCTTCCACCACGTAGTTCAAAGTAGGTTACGATTCAGCCACGGTAGCCTTCACGCTTCAAAAAGCCGGTCTTTTATTATTTTCAATAACCTTTTTTTGGGTAAAGAAGAGGACTCCTGTTCCTGAAACTTGGATTTTGAATGCATGCATGAGACGGAATGGAGTCTAGAATTTTCCCGGTGGGCTGGTAGTGTTTCGAGGCCGCTCCGGCCGGTCTGCTCGCCCGCTGGTAAGTTTAACCTGCACGGCGGCTCGCAGCAGCCTCTTATTTCCGAAGATTCCCAATCTCCTCTATGTCCCCCTCCGCTACACAATGTATTAAGAGAACGTGTGGTCCTCCATGTGTCAGGAAGTGATGATACCCATTAGCAGCATTAGCAGCACCTGTGAGTTTAACAAGTGACAGCAAAAGGCAGAGCAGTACGTCCTGTATGTACCTTACCAGCTAACGTATTTCAAGATGGCGCATGACTAATGAGAGTCCTACCCCAGGGCATGCAAGTGCAAATGTAAAATCTCAAGCTTGTCTAGGGCACTACAGATTTTGATAAAGAACAACTACAAAAGTTACACACTGGACCTTTTTTAAAGAAACGATTGGGACTACATTAATGCTGCCCTCAGTCTGTGACTTGGTGGAAAAAAGGGCACTTGCCACCGCGCTAACCAACTTTTCTGGGCGACTCCCTGAGTTGGTAGAGCCAAAGCCAAAATGAAATAGGAATTTACTGAATGCATTAGTCACCTTTACAATATTAGGTTCCATATTATTATTTAGAGAAATCGTGGCAAGATAAAAGAAAACTAAGCTATAAGAAGTAGGATAAACATGACAATATATATATATATATATATAGATTTCTCCCACAGAATTTGGAGTATTTGTGATCTAACTGCTCAACATTTAAAGCAGGAGATCACCAAAACTTAAATTGTATCACTTCCTTTGTTATAGAGAATATTGTGGCCACTGGTCATAAATGCTTTAACCTATATTAACTTGAAAGTGATTTCTTAGTGCTTTTTGTTTGTTTTGTTAAACAGTAATTACTAGAGTCCTGCTGTCCACTCAGCTTTCAGGTCAATAATTCAAACTCAACAAATGATTGGTGTTGTGGACAAGAGTGCTTTGCTTCTTCTCACTGGCATGAAATAAGACTTGAGAAAGAGGTATATGGTGTAAACTTAATTTCAGATGGAAGATTTGTTAGGAAGTTGTTACGAACACCATTGTATGGCAATAATCGCACAATTTCACCTTGCAGTATTGTGGACTGAGGCCCTCTTAAAAGGACCAAGCGGACAATAAAACAGGTCAGCTTTCATTTAGTGTTCTGACAGCTGTTTTGAAAAACCCTGGTCAAGGGTCAGCGCAGGTCTGTGTTTGCACTTACTTCCCCAGGAAAGTCTGTTACAGAGGGACACACAAGTGACAGCTGTATTTAGCGTCTCTGTCGGTTTAACGAGCCCAGAAAGCCTTTGTAAATGAACGTCGGTGGGCCAAATGAGGAATTAATTACTTGCTTGCCTTGTACTTCAGACCAGCTTGTACAGTAAATGGGTAATAACTGTCATCCCTGACTCACCCTGTCTTTGCCTGTGGCTCGGAACCCCCTGTTTGTGGTCAGAACTGGTAAAGCGAGACAGCCCTACACGGCACTGAGCCTGTTAACCAACAAACCCACGTAATGGCTCATTGCATCCTCCGTGTTGCAGCAAGTCTCTTCTCCACCGCAGATTGAATGGTGCATTTGAATAGGTTTGCTCTGAGAAGTAGAAATGGTAAATTATTGCCATGTGTTCAGTCTAAAAATATGTATAAATAACAGATTGGTTGACCGATTGCTGTTTGAAAAGGGTCAATCAGATCAAGAGCTGACAATCATCATTCAAGTCATTTAAAAAGGAAAGAATATCAAACATTTGCTACTTTTCTCTACCTTCTTTGACCATTTATTGATTTTTCTCCCTCCCTCAGTAAAATGTGTTTACTTCAAATATGGGCTACCTAAGTAGTAATGATAATTTAATATACTGCAAATTCCTGTAGTGAGTTTTATTAATCATTTTATTTATTTTGGTAAAGATTTCAAATTCTTTCTATCTACCTGCTGACATAACCACTAAGCTTTATGCAAATGATTGCATAATGACATTATAAATATTCAAAGAGCATATGCCGTCATCTAGCTACGTTTAGCGACTTTTGGAGCTGGTGCTAGTTACAGTGTTTCCCACACATAGACTAATTAGCGGCGGTGCGCATACAATCATCACCGGCTGCCACACATTGCGTTTTTTTATTATTATTATTATTATTATTATTATTATTGTTGTTATTTTATTTTTAATGCTGTTTAAAACACTCATTCAGCTGCTACCTGCTCTCCTCCTCCTGTCTCTCTACACACACACACACACACACACACACACACACACACATCCGTGCACACAGCGGCTGTCTCACAGTTTTGCCAACTTAGCGACTTTTTTTTTCTCCATAAAAGTGACAAGCGACAAATCTGCTGACTTCCTGTTGAAAAGACTGCACAGTCGCCAGCGTTGTCCAACGCCACGTGAGGTATTTCTCTCCTGTGGCTGCCAAAACAGTCACCTCTCTCTGAATCGGTTTTACGAGGAGCAGAGGAACAGCCCCTCCCCTCCCCTCCCTGTGTGCGTAGGCAGGTAGAAGGGGAGAAGGGACAGGTTGCGGGGGGGCGGTGTAGGTAGGAGAGACAGCGGGTCGCGACGGGAGAAAGACGCAGCTGAGCAGGCCTGGCCCCGGGCAAGCCAGCCTTATTTGAGAAGTCTTTTTACCTTTTTACCTCCCGAGAAAGTTGTTGAAAGATAGGGGCTAAGTAATAATTATAAGGTGAAATGAATTCCTGTGTTGATTATGTGATTATTTGGCTACATATTTCTATTTCTATCTACCTTGACACAACCACGAAGGTTCATGCAAATGATTGCGTAATGATGTCACAAATATGCAAATGAGTGAATGACATCACACTTCCCTCCTTTCACACATTGCTTCTAATCTGTGGGAAACACTGAGCTACTTTCATTAGAGAAGAGTTGGCAACACTGGTGGGAGGTGTGTTAAGATGAAGAGTGTGTGGCTTCCCCCAGCCGAGCCGAGTTCTGCCGAGATCCACCGGATGATGCGCGACGTGCCTCGGAGGTCCACCAATCTCCGTGCACTGGCGCCACGGAGGGCGACAACACATCGTTCGTCTAGATGACACAGACCTGGATTGAAAAGTAGTCCTTTATATATGTTTTAGTTGGGATAAAAGAAGCAATTTTTTAAATTTATGACTGTTTTCTAACATTTTATTGGTTCAATCAAATGGGTTTTCCTCCCTCCCTCATTTAAAGCAATATGACTTCCAATGGCCCCTCCTAGCAGAGCTGATTTCACTGTATAGGGTGGTGGTGTCCCAGACCACTTCCCCTTCCCCCAAACTCTCCCTGGCCCTCAGGATCTCTGGTGTCATTATCATGGAGGTCAGTAGGCCAAGAGCTTCAGAAGAGCACTACTTTGACCTCACGACTTTTCTCTGAGCCGTGTGTGTTTTGCATAAGTGACAGGTGTCTGTCTGGTCTGCAGGAGAGGGGCGGAACTTGTTAGCTAGAGGTGAAAAGTAGTGACAGTTTCAGTGTTAAGAAAAGGGAAATAAAGATCAGACTCTCCATGAATACATGTCAGTATGTAATTAAACATCATGGCTGAGAATATAAAACGAGTTCCAGTTGTAATACACCGAGTTATTGCAGTTATTTTGAACGTTCTACTAATTAGTCAGCCAGTAGTCTTTATCGGCTGTAATTTGGATCCACTTGAGAAGAAGTAGAATGGATTGCTGTCCTTTTTTGCTGTCCTTTTTTATTTTTAGATTATTTTTGGGGCATTTTAGGCAGATGAAGACATTAAAGGGGAGAGATGGGGGGCGGGGGGGGGGGTTGACATGCAGCAAAGGGCCGCTGGTCTGAGTCAAACCCGGGCCCACTGCGTCGAGGAGTAAACCTCTATATATGGGCGCCCGCTCTACCAACTGAGCGATCTGGTAGCGCTCATGGATCGGTTTGAATTCATTTACTTTAGAGATGAAACAATGAGTCAGTGAGTTGGTTAGTTGATTAACAGCTAAATAAGGGTTTGTTATTTTAAAAGCCAATAAATTGAGTTTTGCTGAAAACTAAAATTCACATTTGCCACTTTTCATAATCATATCTGGCAAAACGAATAATTTGAAGAAGCCTTTAATATGTGTCATATATTTTATTATGTTTTAACAGCTGTATAATATTAACCCTGTATGGATGGGATATGATTTCTATCTTTGTCGGTCTGGCTCAGGTTAAATTCTTTTTTTGAAACATGAACAAACAAAAACAATGAACACCACTGAACATTCTTTTATTATCTAGTTTGACAGTAATTTATAACAGATAAAGAACAAACTATTTTGACTGATTGATTTGATTTAATATTTAGAATTTATTCTTGGATTAGTGTATAAAATTCTATAATACTGATACCAGTGTTTTAGGCAATACCAATACTGGTATTGGTATCGGATCATCTCTATTTATTTTACTTTGTTCCATTTAATACTACTGTTACTGCATAGTGGTGCAAGGGAAGTGAAGGGCAGCATCCTCTTTACAACAGGAAGTAAAGGTCTTAAGGGAAATGAGGCCTTAATTTGAAAAACCGTCAAATACTGCATGTGAAGCCTGTGGCTTAAAAGGCCAGAAGGTTAATGATTCAAGCTTTTTACTATAATACTTTTTTTTTGTTTGAATTCCTTCTTTTGGCTGAGAAAGGCAAGGCAGGAACGACTACAATAACCTTCTATACTGGCTACTTTTCATGTGACTTTGAGCAAAGTACAGAACCCCCAGTAGCACCAGTTGGAGCTGCTAAGTTGCAAGTTGTAGGGGATATTAGTTACTGGGTGTAACTAAGAATATTAAGCAGGGCGATGTTGAAAGAAAATGCATACTCAGTGGCAAACCCTCCCTGGGTAAATAAAGGTTTAAAATACAGTGTGTCACCAAGGCATTGTCTGGGCAAGTGGCAGGTGGTGGACTCGCTGCACACTGTCAGCACTGGGTTCATTAAAGAAGAGCCATTTCTGACAAGGACATTTTTTGACAGGCTGGTTAAGACACTGACGTCACACATGGTTGTCCATTTAAAAATATATGCCTTCAACATTGAAACTTTGTCACAATGTCCCGATTTTGTATGATAAATGGTGCAGGCCTAATCTAGACTCCCCTTTTTTAGTACAAGCCAATCCTTTGTTTTTTTCTCTGCATGACAATTTTTTTTTTGTCCTAATCATGCTTTCATAGGCTACAGATTATTTTGAACGTGGCAGGAGGGAAATAGCACTAAACCCCAGGACACTCGCAGAGAGAACCCTATAAAAATCTAACTAGTGGCTGACATTCAATTTAAGTGAGTGTGTTTTGTGAGGCTGTAAAACTGCAGCCACAGTTGGAGGCAGCGCTGTAACACTGTCTCGGTTAATGCCAGCGCTGTCATAATCACAAAACCAAATCTTTTTTTTTTAGTGTCAGGGGCTGTAATGGCTTGACTCGTCCTGACTCAGACACATTACAGAACGCTGGTCCTGAAGTCCGGGGCTTCTCCTGCATAGAGAAATTTCTGGCTCCCCCCCAAATAGGTTTTAGCCAGCCCCAAAGAAACAGCACCAGCACCAAAATGATAAGAATTGAGAGGAAAAATAACAATACTCCTTAAAACAGCTGAAAAAGCAGAACATAAACTTAAATCGGAGTACTTGTCGGACTCTCCCTGTGATTTTAACGGTGGTATATTAATATTATTTATTAAGCAGCTTTATTGATTGGGGGTTCATTTACTAAAGCATAAAAATAGACATTTTTGTTTTTCAAACTGTACACAACACTTCCTTCTGTGTGTAGTCATCCCCGCAAAGGCCCATTCAGAGACAGTTAGAACCTTGCATGTTCAATGCCGTGCTGCTTAAGCACTTGGCCTAAATAAGGACACTAGTCAAGCCCCCTCTCCCCGGCCCACTGGTCCCACTACTCTGATCGTTATTGGGTAAAAGCTTGTCTAGCTGCCAATAGCCTGGTGTCTGACCTGCAGTGCAGCAGTGAGATTTTCTTTCTGGCTGTTCAAGCTTTGTCAATACCTTTCCCCACGTTGTAACATGCTGCTCTGATGCACTACTAGTAGAGACGCAGACAGACGATGGGATTGAGCTGTCAACCAACTGCAGTGCTGAATCTGCTCTGATCTTTATTAATTATTTATTTATTTACTAGACAGTTAAAAATCACCTCGCTGACTGGTTTTTGCTGTGTGATGTAGCGCCTCTACTTGTTTTCCCCGAGCCTCAATGAGCATTATATTTATATCTAATATTTCAAAAAGATTCATTACCCCAGGCAGGGATGTCCTGAGAACTGGTATTTCGGTGACAAGTCAGTACCAAAATTCTAAAACGAGACAGTTCTTGTTCTAAAGTACCCTAGGTACCGGGGGATACAATTATTCCGGACCTGACGGAGGCAGCATACGCCTACAAGTGCTCTAGTCTGTTGTTAATTGCTTAAGAAGAAGAACGCCCACCATCACAGAAACAGAGCGCCTTCCCCCCTCAAATGTTAAAGGAATTAATGTTGAGGTTTGTCTTTTTACACACCGTGCTATCGACTTTGGTATGGAGTACTTGGTACTTTTGGTGGTATTGGTACCAACTACTAGATTTGAGGTATTATGACATCCCTAGTCCCAGTCTGTTGTCATGTTGTCGAGGGGGGTGCACAAAATGAACAACCATTTAAGACAATTGCAGACTGATGCACTGCCTCACTCCTCATATGTTTTCCGGTTTTCCTATTGCTCTCTCATCGGATACTGCTCACATCACTGGCTTTTCTCATGGAGCTACAACTACAAGTGCATCTTGTTTTCGTCTGATGAAATGAAAAATGTTTGCAAAACCTTTGTCAATGTCCTGAAGCTCCGTGAAACCTCTCCAACTGCTCTGAGCGTGAATGCTGTGCAGACTCAAGGATTCTTCTCTCAGATCTCAAAAAAGTGTGTGGGACGGTAAAAGCACAGCCAGAGTCACGCTGTCTTCTAGTTAAGTCAGAGCCATTACAATGGGCCTCACAATACAAGCAAAATCAAACTCAAATCCAAGCTTTTGTTTCTTTTAGTATGAGACCTGTAAAAGGTGGAGGCTGGGGTTGCGGCCTTGACCAACTGAGTGACAATGGTGTCACTCTCTCTGTCATGGGTGGGCCAAATTCTGTGGGCGGCCAAAGCTAAGAAAGGGGAAGTAACCTTGCCCCCTATGACCTCAGAAGGAGCAAGATTCCAGTTCGGCCCATCTGAGCTATCCTTTTCCTGCTCTGTCCTTTTCAAAAAGGCAAAGCAGGATACCCAGGGCTCGTTTTCCACCTATCACCATATTTAGCCACCGGGGGACCATAGGCAGGCTGGGGGAACGCATATTAATGTTAAAAAGCACATTAAGTCAATTTTTCATGCATGGCACCTTTTTAATAGAAAAATAACAAACTTATTTTTGCAGTTAGAAAACAATTGTGGTCATATTACATCCATATTTTGTCTTTCTAGTAATGCATACATTAGTACGCATTACTATACATTAGTACATTATTTGAAATGTACTTCCATTCTGTCAGCAGCATATATGTATTCACCTTTAAATAGTGCATCCATATCTGCCACAATACTTTGGAGATTTCTTTTTTAGAACAAAGAAGAGACCCGTTGATGGTGAGGCCGGTGAACAACATGTGGCTAATGCACTAACCCCTGCCAAAATAAAGCAGCATTTGACCGGCTGCTGGTGGTCCCGAGGATGATAATCTGGAATAGAAAAGCTTTGCATCGTGACAACATGTAGCCTGGATTACACTGTTGCACCAAAGCCGGGCTTACTGCTCTGACTTGAAAGAAGAAAGGGAGTATTTGACATTTCTTTGGGGAAACGAGGCGCATTCAGTCCTCTGACAGCCTTTTATATTGTCCAATCGTCACACTCAGTTGTCTCGACGTTAGCGATGTTGTTGCCTCAGGTTCATATGTTTTTTAAACAGCTTTTTAGTTACTGCGATTAACTCATCCAACATAAACACTGAAGTGTAACACAGGAAATTCTAAATAATTCTGTCACACTGCATCCTAGTAGAGTACTTTAAATGTGCCGTTCAATCTGTCTGTCTTGATATCTGTGACGGTAAATATTCTGAAGGCTTACACAGCCTTGTATTTTGGGGAAGAGCTGTGGTTAGTTTTTTTTAATAGGCCTTTATTTAAATAGGACAAGACGTTAAAGGGGAATGACACACAGCAAAGGGCCGCAGGGTGGAGTCGGACCTGTGGGCGCTGCATTAAGGAGTAAAACTATATATGGGTGCCTGCTCCACCAGGTAAACTACCAAAGTGCCCAAAGCTGTGGTATCTTTACAGTTTCATTCAAGTGTGCAAGACTTTTGAAAGAAAATGTACAGTTTCCTTGCCAACACAGAATTTCTATAATAATAATAATAATAATAATAATAATAATAACCTTTACATCTGGTTAACTTGAAATCCTCTTGTTTCTTTACTCAAGAAGCAGCCAGCTGTGCTCATTACATGTAGGCAGGGCCTACATTTAGTTATCAGTACTGTACGGTGGATTGCATTCCTGCCAAATTGACCATTGATTATTAATGAAGCCAATCAATGTTAATCTTCCAGGTTTCGGGGAGTTGATGATCATTATGTTTTCCCCTTCTCACAGCAAAAACTACATCATAAGGCCGTATTCACACATAATGTGGTGCCCCGCAACCCATTGGGGAGGCAGTTGGGGAGTCAAGTGGGTTTAGGCGGTGGTGGTGGGGGTCGCGGGGGGGGGGGGGG
>NC_048416.1:26466953-26499474 GCF_013103735.1 Etheostoma cragini
TACCTAAAAGTTGAGATAGATTCACTGAAACAAATAGACCAGGACTTGACTGTTCCCTGCAACAAGCTATAGCATAATGCACAATTCCTCCCTCACTTTTCTTTTTTTGTGTGGTCGGAAATGTCAAGATCATATAAAAGTTCTGATGGAAAACCAGTTCTTGTAAAAATATAAAATCTAATTGTGCTACATTGAGGGGTTAAAGTACACAACAGGGAGTCACACAAATGGGCCGTTTAAGTAACACTCCCACGCCACCGCACAACCCTGCAGAGAATCGCCAGAGTGCGTCCCAAACCTCTGGACCCAAGGGCAGCTCTAGTTTGAGGAGAGCTTATCAGTTAGGAAGGCTGTGGCTAAGATGTGTGGCTGATCAAGGGCCCTGCTTTATCAAGAGGTTAACAGAGCTGTGTGTGAACTGTAATGAACGTGTCGACCATTTGGAAACGTAAAGACAAATGGATCCTCAACATTCTGTATTCATAAAGAAACAATTTCTTTTCTATTACTCGTTGATGTTTAACAGTGTTGGTGTATGCACCCTTTGATTGGCTGTGTAAACACCTATCATGTTGTTATCATCTTTACCCAGAAAATAACAACCCAGTCTCTTAGCATACAATGCATTTTTTGTTTGTTTAGAATAGACTGAAGAGTAGTCATGTGTTGAAGGAAATAATTGTACTAACTGTACTCTTGGTTAAATTGACAGCTGATATCTTTTCACGGGGACCACAGAAACAACACAGCTGCAAGCACTGAAGATGTCACTGAAATGCAAACAAAAGTAAGAGTAATAATGAGTAGTAATAATAGGAAAGGAGTTGCTCATAAAGACAAACCTACAGAGAATTATCACCTGAATCGGCTGGTCCCAGCTTTAAAGTGAGTTTAAGGAACTGCACATTTTTTAGCTGTCGGTCCTTAACCTTACGGTTTTGGTTCACTGCGAGTGCTCTCATAGTGTTGTTTTTTAGCCTCAGCAGTACGGCTGGGCAATATGGAGAAAATTTAATAACGATATTTGTACACAAATACCTCTATCTATACAACACTACACAACAATATTATACTGTTGACTACTGATGCTTTCACAAAATATTTACACAATGAGATTTTTGATAAACAATCATCACCATTGTGGACATAATGAGTAAGTGGGTAAAGTCAAATGATAGAACAGTTACAACAGTCTGGTAAGTTAAGAAATTTACATCACTTTACTGCAATGCAGCCTTTGAAACCAGGAAAGACGTGTTGTCTTTCCTGGTTTGGGATATCACGATATCCAAATTCTAAGACGATATCTAGTCTCATTTCACAATATCGATATCAAATTTGATATTTTGCCCAGCTCTACTCAGCAGGCAGCTGATTTCAGATTAATTGCTGTAAAAGCACTACCTGCTTAGCAGCAAACAGCAGACAGACACACTGGTGAACATAGGAGCGTTTAGCAGCTGAAGAGCCAGATTTTCATTGGTATCCCGGTGAAATAGCTGAATGAATAAGTAAAGTGCAGTCTTGTCATTTTGAATCAGCCGTAATGTATTTATTAGGATGTTTTTCTTAAGCAGATGGGGATAGGGAGAAATAGAGAAGGGCACAACATGTTTCTTCAAAGTTTGTCATTTGGAGCTGATCTCTTTTTAGTCTTGCTGCTGCTGGGGTGGCCAATGCGTCCTGATCCTCTGTGTGTTAAGACTGTTTTATATCTTTCTGTTCTGGATCTGTTTGTGTCCTTGTCTGTCTGCACAGTAGGACCACAACGTGCTCTATAATAGCGCCTGTGTTTGATAACTTGAAGGAGCTGGATAACGAGCCCATTTGACGATGCTAACAGCATATGCTGTTTAGAGGAATCATATCCAAAGCTCCTTACAGTGTCATGATGAGTGTGTTGTACTAGGGGTTCCAGTGGGAATCTCTCCAACCCTTTTAGCAGGAGTGCTGTCTTCTACCTATGGAGCTAGTAACATAAAGAAACCACTAATCCACAGAGTGCTGATGTTATTTACCCAATTTCCCTCCAGGATCAGTTCGCTAATTCCATCTTGAGCTACACATAAAAACTGGTATACATGAGGAAAACCTGCACTAGTGCACACAGTAGTTGTATTGTGTTGTCTCCACACATGGCACAGACACACAGCTCTTAATGGGCTTCATCCTACTTCAAGCAGCACATACTATGTTTTACAGTAGTTAAGCACACTTAATCTTTTTTTTCTTTTTCTCTTTCTGTCTAATCTCTCACTGTATTGAATTTGTGGAAATCATTTAAGGTACTGCATGTAAGTAAACAGGATCTCCACGTTCTGTGTGCTGATTGTTTTGCTTGCTCTCTTGTCAGAGGGCGTCTGTCCTGAGAGATCAATAAGAGGATCATCCTGGCCTTCATAGATGGTTGTTTAAGATTACCAATGAATTGTTTTGGCAACCAGCGTTCTTCCTAATTGTTCCGCTACATACCAAAGGTCCAGGTCTGGCTCTTTAAAATGCACTTAAAGGGTAACTGCTGTTTTTTTTTCTTCAACCTGGCCCCTATTTTCCCATGTTTTTGTGTCCAAGTGACTGATGGGAACAATAATCTTTGCCATTTGTCCAGTATTAAGCGAGATTGCTGCAGTTGGCAGCGTTAAAAAAAGCTGTATGTAAGTTAACAGGTGGAAAAAAAATCTGTGTGAATGGTCGATTACGACTTATTACATTTTTTTAACATATGTAATATCTTCCAGGTTACCTGGCAAAGTGAGTGAGTGAGTGTAGACTTGAACTTTCCATTAAAATACAAGTTTTTGTCTGGTGGGTTGTCTTTGCTGATCTCAGGAGTGTGATCAGATGGCTGGATCTTTGCGTCTCTTGTCTGCCTCTACCGTTTGCACATTCTTATTCAACGGCATCACCCGGAAATGCCAATTACTGGAATGATAAATGTTTATATATAGACAAGGTGAAAATAATTTAAACACTCCTAATGCATACATTTTATTTGTATCATCCTATGTATTTTTGCTATTTAAAATGTCATAGCATCAGAATTGCTTTTCAGTTTTATAGCCTGTTGCGACCTGTTGCCTTTTTGGAAAGTGAACAGTGTTGGTACAGTGTTTTGATATTTTCCTTATTTTTTTTATTATTTAAAAAAAATGAAAATAGTTTGCTGAAGTTGCCATTGGGCAAAAATGTTACCTCAGCTGCCAGCAGGAGGACTTTAACACTTGGCACTACTGTTCAGATTTTGGGTCTGTTCTCTTTGTGTTTGTGTGTGATCTGCAAGGGGTGTTACACGTTAGCGTCACTAACTTTACTCCTGGCCTTCACAACTTAAACTCAAAGCTTAATTATTCAAGTGTTTCTGCTTGTTGGCAGCTTGTACGCCCTCCTGGCCGGCAGCAGTCTGCTTCTCTTTGGATGGCGTCTATTGTCTGCCTGATTTCCCCAGGCATTGAACACTAGCTGGAGGATTGAGGGCCATCAAACAGAATTAAGAGGAGACAATGTCTGTGTGTGACTGCGATTGTGCGAATGCTTACAGTTGGGCAAGAGCATGTTGACATTTTTGTATACTTTGTGTAGTGTGTGTGTGTGTGTGTGTGTGTGTGTGTGTGTGTGTGTTGAATTAAAGCCAAAGCTCCCAGAACAAGAAGAGACCTCTCCTCCTGGCTCCGTCCACTGATGCAGGCCTTCAGTGTCCGTCGCTCCAGCTGGCAGCCAATTTATACTGAGGCCAAACACTCCAATACCCACAGGCAGGCCAACAGGGGCTCTTTGTGATGCCAAAGTGTGTGTGTACTTATCAGCTACTGAGACAGTTGTGCAGCTCATGATTGACTGCAAATGTTGTTAATCTCCAGACTTAGCTGTATCCAGAGGACGTCTATCCGTGTTTTGGCATCGGTCAAGGAGAATGACTTACATTCTATTAGTGGCTCATAGTAATTACTGCTGCCACCCGGAAGCCATGCAGCTTTGAGTGCATTCCTTGTTTGTCACTGCACCAAACTATAGACTTGGATAGTAGTATTCAAATATGTAAATATATGCTAAGAGAGCATTGTTGGAAGTGGGGCAACAAAAATGTAACTTGTATTTTATCTTGAGGGAGTTAAGGAAAGAGATGAAAGTCATGTAGTCAAGACTGCAGCGCAAAATAATATTTAAATTTCTTTCTTCTGTTTTTGTCTTCTCCTCTATTACATCTGTGGCCCACCCGCTTAATTTTACCTGAAAATTTGGAACTTATTTACCACTTGTTGGAGATAATCCGTCCATACCGGCACTCTTGGGGATTATATGTAAATATTATTTTCAGATGATTCATGAATTTAGACAACCCAATGGAAAATGGTAAATTTGTTGTAAAACTAATTTGATCTGATTTGTTGTTTTTATTGCAATGAATTACAGGTTTCTACTGGCAGTAATTATGTTTAAAAACCAATATCAAATCTCAAAAGGTGTTTACTGCCACAGTAACAAAATGTAACTTTAGTATGCAGAGCAACTATCTCTCATAACCACCAGGAATGCAGTTTTAACTCTCCCATCACACAGAGCAACCCACAACTGCTCAGGGCACTGGTAGCCCACTCACACTGCCATCGCTCCATCCTGAGCATGTGTGTGTGTATTGACTACTAACAATACAGTGTTCATTTTAATTTCCCCCCCAGCGATCAATAAACAGTATAAGTTAACTCTTGGCTGCTTGTGCTTACACCTAGTTTGTAATGCTGTAAATGCAAGGGTTATGTCTGGAGTAATTTCCTCTCTCCCAGGTGGGATTGGCAGTCGGCCGTCGGCTGTAGTCGTTGCGGTGTGTTCATGTGCACTTTTTTGCCAAGGAGAAAGGCAACGCGAGGTGATACCACAGCCGGCCTTCGTCGCCACTAGTTCTTGACCATCTGCTTGGTGTGCCGGGGCCTTTTAGAGGGCGAGGAAGCTGGAAGCTGCTAGCTGCAACCTCTGCAGCTCAGAGTGATAAGGTACTAGACGGTCAATAAAGCAAACAGGCCACCACGTGGACCTCTGTTTGATCCTAATCAAATACCATCAAAGCACCCAATACGTGAGGAAAAGTAAGAAGTCAAGGGGCGTTTCTCAATACCAAGCAAACAAAGAACGGACTTGTGTTCTTGGGGAGAACGTACTTGCTGGCTGTACCTGGAAGAATGAACTCGCAAGTTCAGAAGCACACAAAACGCTGTTAACAGTTTTGAGACGAAGCGTTCTTCCTGTTATTGCGCAACCACCCCAGCATAGAGGGTGCTTGCCACTTTAAAGTTAGCTTTGATGTGTGTATTCATAATAAAGCATGGACGTTCACCTTTCACACCGCCTTGTTGTTTTGTTACGTCTTCATCTAAAGTGCTATTAAGTATCATGGGCCAATAACTGTATAAATAACGACACAACGGCGAGAAAAAATCCTTGTAACATATTTCGGGATTCACTTTTAATTGAAATCAGAAAAGAAACGTTAAAATAGTTATTAAAATTTTAGATGGACTGGGTAAAGTTAGCCACTGCCGTCGGCAGAAGAGGAGCCTGCGAGTGAGGACAGCCAGGATGAGGAGGATAGAGGAGGAGGGGATATATCCTATAACAACAGCGGTAAAAATAGTTTTAAATATCTTACAATTGTGGACCTGGCTTTCCTCTTCCATTGTTGTTGCTGCAGTGGTCTGTCTAAATGTGGGGCCAGAGGGGTCTGTCTAAATGGGGGGCCAGAGGGGTCTGTCTAAATGTGGGGCAGAGGGGTCTGTGAGCTGACTGACTGACCGGCGCGCAAGAGTCATTCCCGGCTGGCGAGCTTGCGATGCCCGCCGGGGGTTGTGGAGCTTTCCAACTCCGAAGGCTTTTTTAATTCACCATCCATTTTTCTTGAACTGCCTCTATTCAAAATCTACACAGCAGATTTCTCGCCTTAAAACATCCTAAAAATGAATTTATTGATTTAATAATAAACGTAAATTGTGAAAATATGTGTACCGGAAACCATACGCGTTTTACACCTGAATTGAATGCTGGGATACCGGCCCGGCCAAGTTCACACAAGTTACAATCCGATGTATCCTCGGTAAAATGGGCGTGTCAAGATCATATCCGGGGACTTTAAGTGTTCTTGGCGAAATGCTAACTTGTGTATTGGGTCAGTACTTTGGCCACCAAACATGACGTTTCACAAGAACACAAGAACACAAGTTCATAGAAGAACACAGATTGAGAAACGCCCAAGATCATTGCTAAACCTTTAACTGAAGTTTTCAAGAGAAAATGTCTAGTGTTTTTTTTTAAAGTATTTTCTTGAAGCCTTTTAATTAGTCAGCTAAAATATGAACCGTGTTCAGAAACGAAGACATAATGAAGTAGGCAGATGGGATGATAATTGTTCTTGTTGCCATCGAACGTGATTGATAAAACCAGAGCAACTGGTTTCTGAACGTGCCGGCGGTGTGAACGCAGAGTTTGTCAGTGGGTTTGTGGGAAAGGTTTCAGTGGGAGGATGCGTGATGATGAACACACAATTTGATCGTGAATCTCTACGGTCACAGTTAACCCTTGTGTTGTCCTCCCGGATCAAAAACTGACACAAAATGTGACATTTCTTCCCCCTTTTTCAGACTTTTTTTTAAAGTTTTCACTAACACCACCTTACTACCTCTAGTTTTACACTACTTTTTGGAATTCATGGTCCGTAACCCTCATTTATATCGAATTATACCTAATATTTGAGTTAAAAAGCAGAAATGATTAATTATTTTGACTAATAGTTTACATCAGAGGAATGTACAGATGAGTTTTGTCAGGGATTAAAGTGATCACTTTTATTTGCAAAGAGTGTTGTATGGAATCCAATCCATTTTTTGGTGTTATTTTTGTTAAAAAGAAACCCATATTTCAGATATAGACATTTTTTAAAGGGGTCAAATTTGACCCGAGGACAACAGGAGGGTTAACATTAGCAGCATCAGTTACCTTCAGTCTAATCTGATGTTGTGACTGAATATCGGAGTCTCTTCTGGAGCACTTAATAGAACCAAATATGACATCTTGATGTAAGCTGATTTTTTTGATTGTTCTTTGTCTGATTTTCTTGTAGGTACTTGTTTCTATAACTGCAAAAATATGTCAGATAATTGGCAGACTGACAGCAAATAACAACAACAACAACTATTTTAATAATCAATTCATTGTTTTGAGTCATTTTTAAAGCAAGTTCTCACACGTGAATGTTCACTGGTTTCTTTAGCCTTCTACTGATACTCTTTGGGTGGTTCAGGACAAAACAAGACTTTAAGATGTCACCTTGGACTTTTTCACTGCTTTCTAATATTGTATGGACCAGGGGTCTTCAATGTTTTTTAAGCCATGGACCCCTTAACTGAACGAGTGATGGAACAGGGACTTCTAATATTGTATAAAATGAAGTTGCATGAACTGGGCCTACAACAACGTGAAGGGGGGCCTAAAGCCTGTATACATACCTTTTTTGCATAGAATACTAAGCTTTTCAGATAGCCTAATAATTGCTGGCATAGTTATATAAATCATGTTTTAATGTTAAACGTACATGTGGCAGAGGGAATCCTTAGGAGGAACTGTGTCTGTGGATGACCTCAGCAGTGGGCATTTAATTTTGCTAATGTTGGATTCATGTTGACACTTAAATACATTTTTTTTTAACTTAAAATAACAAGAATTTAAAAGCCCCCTGAATGGCCTCCGAGGATTTCTTCCCACCGTAACACATGCATGCTAGGTAACTAGGACTACAGCCGACTGGCTAACACTGGCACATTAACAGAAATGTTGATTAATGTGCATTATCCTAATCAAATAAATCTACAAATGTCTTTCATTACATGCAGTTTATAAAAAGATTACATTTGTATTAAGGCCATACCCTGATTCCCAAAAACTGCATGTTACCCTGGTTAAACTCAGAGTTCAGTTACCGGGTTAACAGAGGTAGAGAACTTCTTTAGTAACCGGAGTAGCCCTGCACTTTTACACCTTAACCGGGCTATGATCAGTTTGAGGCAGCAGCTGGAGATGGCTAAACCGACTGTCCATCCCTGTGGCTGTCAACTCTGTGTCTCGACACATAAGTGGAAAAAAACGGGCATGTTAGTTAGCTTAATGATGAGCCAAACAAGGGGTCAGTCATCCGGCGGGAATATTGTACTGTCCTACACTGAAATAATGTGTAAGTTAAAAACTAGAGTGTCAAATTTTACAGATTTAGTGATCGGTCTGTGTAATGTTGACAAACCTAGGTCAACCGGAAGAAAAAGCAGCCATTCTCCCGATTCTTCCCAGGTCATGTGTAAAGGGAGAACTGGCAAAACCCGGTTATTCACTAAACCGGTTACTGCTGTGCATGTAAATGTACTTTTAGTCTCTTTAAAAATATTTAGTTGTTCTTACAGAAAAACAGAGTTTCAATATCAGTGAAACTGTAGTTGACTGTAGGTCTACTTCTTTGTCGGTTTATATGTCACTGTAGTGCTGCCATCGAGAGGAATTTCTGGAATTTCTACTTGAATACACAAACAGGCAACAGAAAGCAGATGTGAGCAATGAACACAGTAATGGGGCACTCAATGCTTTTTACCAAATGAGGAGTGTAAACAAGCTTCTGCTTGCAGAGCAATTACATAATTTGAGGAATATATTCACAAGTGGATGTGAAGGACGACAGACATTATTGCTTGCCTAGCTGCTAGAGTGGCTAGCCCATATAGTCTGCAGATGAATAGCTAGCAGTGCTTACCTAGCTACTGAACATGTGCGACTCCCAACAAAGATGGGACAAAAGTACACTGACTCACTCTGTAGCTAAATGGAGAGCTCAACACTTGTAAAAAGAGGAGCTGCAGCAACAAAAATATAGTGTTTTTGGAAAATTAAACCACATAAACCTATTCTGGCACCACCTCTAAATACATTTATGAACCTGAAAATTAGCATACTATGAGCTCTTTATTGTATTTTACTGGTGTTTACACAACTGGTACTCTCAAATGACCCTGAATGCAGCAGCTTCAGTTCTGAACTGAACTGAACTCAGAGGTGGATTAATTATTTTTGTAGGGTGTCAACACTAACCCTTACTTTTATGTTATGTCACCGACGGATTTGCCTCCTTAGCATTGAGTTTCGAAAAATGCCTTGTCCTTTAATGCCAAATTTCAGTACCTAAATCTCATCAAGTGACGGCGCTATAAAGACTGTTGCCGTGCCCGCGCCACTCCCTTACCCCTCCCACCAGTTTCTATGGCCACTTGGCCAGTGCAAAGGCAAATGGCGCAAACGGTTTTGGTGAAGAGTAATTAATTTATTTTATTTTGTCGCTGTCAAAATAACAAAGAAACCAGAGCTTAAAGTTGACTTTGTCCCAATAAAAATATTTGGTCTATTTGGAGTCCTACTGTGATCCAGAGCTCCACATGGACTCACAGGTACACTACATGGTCAAAATATGTGGACGTTCCTGTTCTTGATGCTACAGCATAGAAGACCTGCCACTGTCTACTGATCGATGAGAAAAACAATCGCCAGATGTTTTGATGATGGATACATGTTTCACTGGTACCAGCTTCTCAAATGTCAGGATTTGATGCTTTTCTTTGAAATATATGACGGTTAACTGAAAGGCTTACAGTTTTGGACTGCTGGTTGAATACAATGAGCAATTTGAATATGTCACCAATATGCATTTTAAAACCTTTTTGTTTGTAATTTTCTGACACATTTTATGGACAAAACAATTTAGAGTGTATCAACGAGAAGAGAATCTGGAAATTAATCGATCAGGAAGAAAATAATCTGTAGTTCTTCCAACTTTGTCTCACAATACTAGCTCCATAAATAAATTGTTTTCCCAGTTTGCTGCGGAAGAACTTGAATGAACTCCATCCAACACCTTTCCTCAATTTTTTTAAAGGAATGGAAAAGTGCGACAAATTGCGAAAGACACAATAATTTTTGTTAGTAAAAAAAACTGCCCTTTATAATGTAACTCATTCTTTTCAGTGGTGCCATTTATTGCAAGTAATATTGTGAGTAATATAGTGTGATATTCAACAACATTATCGCATAGTTCCCTTATATCATGCAGCCCTAGTCAAAATATGCCTTTTTGCTTACACTGCGAGGTATTTTATTTTGTTATTTGGCATCTGCCCTTGGTACATATTGAGCTTCTCAAGTATAAGTAACTGCTTGATAGCAGATATCACCATCTGTTTTCTAATCCCTCAACATCTCGGTGTTGTTTTATGTTGTAAGTGCAGACAGTTTAATGTTCCCACACCTGTCTGAGCAAACCAGACAGAATAAACTCCTTAATTTTGCTCGGTGTGAACTTGACCTCAACTCAACCCCAACAAGGCACTGCAATGTTACATTGCAAACATTACATCACAGAGGAGTCGTCGGGCGTCATGTAAGGATAACATCTGCGTGAGGCTCATCAGTGCTTGGCGGCTCTCTAATACGTTGTGTGTGTGTGTGTGTGTGTGTGTGTGTGTGTGTGTGTGTCCTCAGCAGCCTCCTCAGTCCCCGCCACATTTCATCTCTGTCGACTAACTGGGCTAATTTCATGGTCTGATGAGCAGACAGAGGTAGCCCGGCAGACTTACTGTTGTCACTGGAGACTTAAAAGCTTTTTCTTCTTCTTTTTTTTTTAAACTGTATGTATTTGTGTTTGGAGGAGGATGAAAGAGTGGGGGGTGTTTGCCAGGCATTCCCTTTTTCCTAAGATAATTTTTTTATTTCAAGCATTTTAGGCCTCTATTTTTCCATAGGATAGATGAAGAAATGAAAGGGGAATGACATGCAGCAAAGGGCCGCAGGTCAGAGTTGAACCCACGGCCACTGCATCGAGGAGTAAACCTATATATATGTACGCCTGCTCTAGGAACTGAGCTAACCCGGCCACGGCATTCCCTTTTCCTATCGTGACAGGAGTCGTCGGACTCCTACAATAAAGGAATGAATCACACAAAGTGATGCTAGGACAAGTCACTGCTGCCTGGCTGGAGGATCGAAATCAGTTGCCCACTGTGGAGGCTAACCACAACTTACAGGAACACTGTCTAGTATCAAACTTGTGTGTGGCAATACATAAGACCAACTTCTTTTTTCTTTTCTTTGTCTTTGTCCTCTCTTGTCAAGCATTCGTAGCTGTGGTATTTGGCTCGTCAATCAAACAGTGTGGGTGGTACTGTGAAGTATTTATTCCTTGGAGTTTCCATCTCAGTTTGACTCTGTTGGTAGCTTTTTTTCCTTTTGTTGCCCAGTAAAAGCAAACCAAATTTAGAGGTTGTAATAAAAGGAATAGACACATAGCACGGGAGGTGGTATGAGAAGACTTGGAGAATGGAAAATGGGTTGGAAACAGGGAACAACAACCCTGGTTCCGTCCAAAAGTAATTAAATCCACCTATGGGCACCTCCAAAGTGCCTAAACTAACCCACCATACATAATTCTTCGGACAAAAAACTGTGTCAAAATGACAACGAGCCATTTTATGTAGGTGTTTCTAATTGTATTTCTCTGTTCTACGGGGGTTAGACACTGAGGTACATCTTGACCAGGAACACTAACTTCTTGGAGTCTCGGTTATTTCTGGGAAACTGCTCCCGGTCAAGAAATAGCCCGGTGCCTAACCCTCGTAGAACAGTGAAATATTTGTTATATATACGGTGTTAATTGGAGAGTTTGGATCTGCTGGCTAGTCCAGTCTTTATGGGTAGTTAAGCTAAACGACTGCTGAATGCTTTATGTAACAGACCGGCATAAGAGTGGTATGGACTTAACTCTTTTAACTCTGGCCACAAAGCTAATGAGCGTATTTCCTGAAATGTTGAACTACTCCTTTAACTGGTTTGTAGGTAGTATTCTTTCCAAGAATACTATGTTTGGATAATGCCAAGCCCCAGTTTTCAGATTGTAACATCAACAGTGAGACTTCAGACCAGATCTCTTCTAACAGCTTAGCTTTCTCCCTCTGTCACAGGCTCCAATGAGAGGCTCTCCATGATGAGGAGCTAACACTGCCGGCCGCACAACCGCAGGAAGAGACGTGGCTGCTGCACCATCCACAGTCGACGCATGGCGGTGTTAGGGGTAAGAACCACACTTCCCTTTCCTTTAGTCTCTTATAAGAAAAACCCTGAGAGGTCCTGTTGTGTTTTCTTAAGTCTCTGAAACAAAAGTTTCTAAGATAAGATAAAGATATGGTTGGTAACCAAAGATAAGTTACCAACGCCTTTTAATTTAATGAACATGGGTCAATACCATGTTTACGTAGTTTCTTTTTGGTGCTTAGGGTTGAGCTTGGTTGTTAGTAGAAGTAGGAGTAAGCTTTAGTAAAGAATTTCCTGTTTATGTACAGTATATTTAAATTTAGAAACTCAGAAAATAGTGAAAAATTCCCATTACCCTTTCCTGACGTCCAAGGGAACAACTTCAAAATGCTTCCTTTAAAAACCCAAAAGAAGACAAACAAAAAAGCCAATCTTCCCAACTGAGAATTTGGTCTAAAGAATATTTGGTAATTCCTCTTGAGAAATTGCTTAAAATGACTTGAGCTGTTTTCTCATGACGGACAATGTCCAGAGAAGAAGGTCCGGAGTTGCCCTGTCACACATGTATGTTGATTGAATTAGTTGAATAATTGACGAATAACTCTAACTCTGACATATTGGCTACATGAATTAATTTATAAAAAGCAGTTACAAGTCACGAAGCACTTCTTGGAAAGCTGACATCGGAGCCTCTTGTATGTCAGCAAAGACAACGATTATACCCTCTCTGTTTGTCTAGTGTCTTTTATCTTCTTCACATCGGTCTCGGAGTTGAGACACTTTCCTTGTTTTAGCAGTCAGCAAGGATTTCAGAACAGGCTGGAGCCTCTAAATGATGGATGTCAGCTGTCTCCGTGTCTAACTCACCAGCCAAACCAGCCATTATCTGAGTGGAAGCTGCTGGGTGTAATTTCATATCTGATGATTTTGTTCTGTTGTAGTCTGTTAGTCAGGCAGTCAGTCACACACTCAGGCCAGTGAGCTGGTCCATTGATTACCGTGTTTTCTCTCTACAAGAAACCATGAAAAAAAATAGGGCAGCAGTACATTCGTTGCGTGTTAGTCTGCTGTTAAAGCGTGCTGGTTGGGGAGCTGCTTCAGCTGGCAAGTATGCTGAAAGCAAACTGTTGGTTGGTTTGACGGATGGTGGAGACAGATGCAGTCTGTTTAGAGTAGGTAGGGTAGACAAAAACATCAAGTAAGATCAATGTATGATATCTTTCATGTAAATATGACTCAGGGAGCATTTCAGGAGTCAGTCCACGAGTGGAGCCAGACAGCCGAGCACTCTCCTCAGGGCACGTCTCTCTACACTCTAACTGATACCACATCGACTTTCATCAAAAGAAAACCACAGCTCAGACATTCTCTTTGAATTTCTTGTTATTTTTAAAAGTTATCGATGATGAAGTCCTTCTCTTTAGGATCTACCTAATTAAAAAGTCTGACTGTTAACCTGTTAATTGGCTATTTGGTTTGGATTAGAAGAGTCAAGATTTACTCATATTCATTTTTCATATTCATTCATTTTATGGCATCTCTACTGTTTGTCCACTCATTTCCTTCATCGACCTGAGATTAATTGAGCTAAAATATGATGAAGATATTTCCAATTGATGTGGCGATACACTTTATATCAGTGTATCTAGCTTTAAAAAAATTAAAATGAATGATTTGACATCACAGAGGAGGATTATTACAGAGAGAAGCTGATTGATTGATCGATCTTCAGTTCTTTTTTCTTTTGAATATTGCACATTGACATACAGAGAAGTGTTTTGGATTGTATATAGCCCGAGAGGCAAAACCCAGGCGCTGAGCATGTGGTTACGATTGACTGCAAAACACATCTTCAAAATAGATGCGTGTGTCTGTATTTTGAACAACTCAAAGTTCATCTGGATTACAAAGCTGAGCAGAGAACATAGTCGACAAATTTGAAAGCAAGTCACTCAACTCAACTGTACAACTTCAAGATTGGGGAGAGAAAACTGGGAAGTTAGGGGATATTATCTCCCCTGATCCCAGTTAAAATAACAGATTGAGTTTGAAAACATGAGGGATCTGGGATCACCTTTTGGCAGCCATTTCTAGACACTAATTAGTAAAACAAAATCACATTGGTACTAATTGAAATAAGGACACACAGAGACTATATCTGCTAATGTCTGTACGTGTGGAGTGTGTGGTAGAGCTAATGAGAGAGTGACGGGGATTAGCTTTGGAGCAAGTACCATCTCTAGAGGCATGGTGGGAAACAAAGTGTCTCCCCCCTTGTGCTTTCTGACCACGGTGGGAAATCTGTTGAAGGAAAAGTTAACCCTCTCCTTGATTTAATGTTGTTTATGGAGAAGGAGAACCAGGAAATGTGTAGGGGGGGCATGCAACGCTACCAAGCCCCGGCTGATGCAACTCTGTAAATGTAACTCTAGAACCCACTTTTCTTTTTTTTAAAGCATGAATCACCAACTGAGCTCCCTGTCAGCCCTGCTTGTCTGACTGTGATCATGCAGCTACATGTTGAATTGAAGACTCTGTGTGGTGCAGCTGATCTTGGCTCACTTGGTCTTCACTGTGATTTAAAAGTAACAAAAAGCCAAGCAATAAATGACCCTATATATTAACTGCCCAGTGATAAGTACTGCCACACAACTGGGCGTAGTGGAGATAATTTATGTCTTAGTGAAGTGGGATAGTGAACTCATACCCGAAAGTTTGTCTCTGATTCTAGTAAAAGCACCACAGAGTTTATAATGGCATCATCAAACAGGCCACTAGTGCTCCAGTAGAGCTTTCTTTGAAAAGACACCAAACCACAAGATGAAGACAGAGGGGATACAGTAACTGCTGTTGGCAGGAAAGCAGAAATAATAGCTAAGGAGCTCCTTGGGTACAATAAGATAAAACCCTGAAGCACAGCAAGCTGACATAAAATGCTGCATTAATCTCTAACATAATGTTCCTTGTTGTCATTATCAGTGGCTTATTCACTCGGAGGCATTATTCTAGGTATTTGGAGGAATTGTATTAATACTTTTTTTTGTTTTGATTAAACTCAATGTAATTGTAATTTTGGGAAACCAATTATGTCCCCAGTGTGCATGCATTCCCTGCTTAGTTTATATCTACCAAAATGTGTAAAGTGATTGGTCAGAAAACCTGTAACTCACTTATCAATGACTGACTGACTGACCTCACTCAAATGTTAAACGCAACACGTAGCAATTAAAAGGAAACCTTGAGTTGTAACGTTGGTGGTGGTTTAGATATCAACCTTGCAGAAGCTGTTAGGTTTCTGTAGACGCCACGGGTTAAACTGAAACTGCAGTTTTGAAGTTGCAGGTGCAAGTGATCTGAGGTTGGATATTGGCCGGCCACCAGTAACATTAGGGGCCCTAGCTTGCACCCACCCGTGTATTCGCTATTTTAAGACCGACGCAGTTGTCAATTTCCCGTCCAGTGCCCACGTTGTTTAAATAGCAATGCCCCTGCGCTCATCTGTGCGCCCATTGGCGTGCTGGTCTTACAGGGAGGTGTGTTCAGGTGCGTTCTTGGCGTATTGCTATCTCGAGGCAGCAGAAAGTGATTGTGCTGTTGACCAACAAAAACCTAGTCTAAAATCAGTAACACAGCATTTCATTGTTATTTTAACAAGGCTTTTAAAGGGAATGGGAAGATGACACTCTGATTGGTTGATTGCATGTTACGCCCAGAACAAAGCTATGATTAATGAAGACACTAAGAACAATGCTTTGAAACCATGTGCCTGGCGCACGGACCCTTTTTTCATGCTGTTAAACTAGCAAAAGCGAATTCATACACGCCCTAACCACACCTGCGCCATGCACTTTACGCAGTGCCCTTAGATCGTTAAAATAGGGCCCTATGTGTGGTTTCTCGCTTCTTACACAGTACAGAAGAAGAATATACCCTTAATGATGTCCCGGGTTATTGGGGCTGAATTAGGTTGAGATTTAAAACCATCACGAATTGGTGATTTCCTTTATCTATGTCTTCTGCACACATGCTGCAGTCTGCTGTCTTTGGCATTCTGTGTTTTCAAAAAACGCTTACAACTTCTCTTTTTGAGCATCTGCGATGTTATGCAATTTAAACTTTAGCCTTTAAGCTATAATTGTAGCACAGCATACAATGAGCAGGAAGTAGCACACTGTTGCCCAGAGACTAGTAGGACAGATTAGCAGCCGCAGGGATTGACCCTTAAACCTCTGCGAGAAGGGATTGCCGTGGTACCCGCAGAGCAGTCTGCCACCCAGTTTAGTAACAGATTGGGTCTGTGACCCTTAAGGGTTTTCCTCTAAAACAATGTCAAAAAGACCAAGGAAAAGCGGTCTATGCATTCATCTTCGTTTAAGTGTAGGTAATGTTTTTAGATATTTTTCTTTCCCGTAAAAGATGCAGTTTCCCTGTAAAATAAGTGCATTCAGTCTTAGAGGTTTTTGTAGTTCAGTTCAAATTATTTTCTTTTATTTATTATAATTACCCCAACTAGAAAGACAGTGTCTGTGTCTTAACGTGGAAATGGTTTTGCTATTGTAGTTTTCATTGAAATGCAAAGAAAAAGGTTTGGAACAGTACACAATAAATCACATGCCCTAATGTGCTCTTAATGATTCAATGTAGCCGTAAATCATGTCAAATAATGGTTTTCAGTGTCTGCATTGTTGCATTCTGTCAGCAGATGTTGTTCAGTCAGGTCGTGTTGGTTTACATTAAGCTTCAATCCCTAATTTTGTTTTTTCTCTTTTCTTCAGCAGAACCCCGACATGCTGACGAGGAAGATAAAGCTGTGTCATATCAACGCCCACATCACATGTCGTCTGTGTGATGGCTACCTGATCGATGCCACCACTGTCACAGAGTGCTTACACACCTGTAGGTCACCTCCTCACACACTTCCTGTCTGTCTTTGTGGTTTCAAATAGTTTCAAATGTTCACTTCTGCTGTTCCTCTTTTTGTGTCTCTTGTTTATCTGACACACTGGCTGTGTTTGTCTCCGAGGGGTTTTCTTAGCTCTGAGGGTGTTCCCTTTAGGATTTGTCCCCTATGGGAAGAATCCCGGAGGCAGAGTAATGCCTCTGTGATCCATGCAGCTCGGTCTGTAGCTGAATTTGGACTTCTAGCGCTGTAGCTTTCAATCTGTATGCACTGTGACGCCACAAGCTATGAAGCTTGTGGCGTCTCTCTATTAATCGTTTGGCAATCTCACCCATAAAACAAAACACTCTCATGGGTAATATATAACTATCATTTTTAAATATTGGAACCCGGTGCCTTAAACCCAAAGTTAACGCATGCACGCACGGACACACTCACAAACACAAATTGCACATTTATTAGCCCTCTTAGGAAGGTAAGCGATGCCATCTCTCACTCACACAGTGGGACATCATTAGCATGGGTAATTTCAATAAAGAAGGATAATTCTGTCTGTTTGTATCTTCCGATACAATCATGCTAGTCAAAGCCTTCACTATCATGCTACTTAAAACCTCTCAGGCCTAAAAGTTGTTCATAAAACACATTAAAGAGTTAAATAAAATATACCTTGGAATAAATGCAAGTTGCACAAATTAATTCAAAGTGTCCTCCTTGTGTTTTCGAACCGGATGAATTTAATGAAATCTGGTAATTGTTGTACAAACCTCAACAGTGTAGAGTGTACAGAGTCTATTTATATATTGTTTGTTTTATCATGCAAAACCCTCTTTCTCAGTCAAGTTTATTGCTTCTTTTGAGTTGATTTTCAACAAACGAATGCAACATTCTTCAAAAGTAGGGAGAAATTCACATAAAACGCTCACTGTTCCTCAGTTGTAGTAGTTCAAAAACGAAAACGGCAAGGCTAAAGACCACATGGGCCTTTTTTCTCTTCTCCTCTTTTGAGTTTAATCAAACTGGAATATGAACATAATTAACAATTCAGAGTGTTTTTAATGTGTTTAGAACGTTGAATCAGCAGCCAATTTGTTTGTCCGTTTCGGTTAGTGAGCAACTATTTGAAACCTGTTGAACTCATTGTGTATTTGTGATATTATGTTGGATATGACTGTAGCATTTTATGTCAGCTTGCTGTGCTTCAATGTTTTCTATGCTTCATCTTTAAATTTGATCCAGTAAGTAAGAAAAAGAGGAAATGAACCAGAAATGACACACTCACAACCACAAAATATTATTTAAAAAAATGGGCCCCAGATTTTTGCTCCAGACTTGGCGGCTTTTCTGACAAAGAAACATGCTTTGAAAAAGGCATTAGTGTATCGTAGGTGTGATGTGATAAAAGCATTGACTGTGTAGAGTTGAAGAAAGGGATGATTTTCTTTTTCTTTTCTCATAGTTTGTTAGTTAAAAAACACAGAACTGAACCAGGGATTTCACTTCAAGCTCAAAATTTAGATTGGGATCCAACATATTTTAACGTTATTATTTTTGTTTTGCATCGACACATTTAAGTTTGAGTTAATGTCCAGTACAGTACCTGGGCCTAAAACACTGTTAGGTGTATGAAATGCATTATAAAATACAGCTTGGAACATTTTCTTTCCATTACTCTTGCGAAACACGTTGAAGGGCAGAGCGTCCTTTGATTTCTCACCCATCCAGCCAGGTACTTCCTGTACAACCAGCAAGGCCTCTTGTATTTTACAGCCATAGTGTTTCTAGTTTGTTGTGCGGCAGCATAACCTTCATAGTGCCCCGACAGATTAAAATCTCTGCATTATATGCTGGCTTGTGTTCTACGGCCTGCAAAAGTGAAAAGGAAGTAGCCTCAGAATAGCCTTTTTCTAAGACTTAGGGAGGCCACTAAGTTATTAACGAGGTCTCAGCCTGATTACCTCATCTGCAACCTCCGGTGCCCTGCTCACATGAGATCTGAGCCAAGGTTATGTTTGGAGGTTGTTGTTGTTGTGAAATAATAATAGTACAAACATAGTGAAAGGGTTCTGTGGATTTAGACAACAGTAATCTAGTCAAAACTGGAGTGTGAACCAATCAGTCACTCTCTTGTGTTGAAACCCATGCAGTAAAAGCTTTTTTTGTTAAATGAAAGTGAGGAAAACCTCGCAGATCGCCCTGTTGACACCCCATTCTGTGTTAAATTGACAAACTGCACATTGTTGGAAACATAAACCCAAACAGCAGGAAACCTTGCTCCCTTCTGTTTTGCAACATAAAGCAATTCTAATTAGCTTTACACAAGTTAGTGAACTAAACACCGGAAAGGGTAACAAAGGCGTGCAGGTTTATGTAAGAACAACTTGCATTTATGGCGTTTTTCCATTAACGGTTCCTGCTCACCTCGACTCGGCCGCGGTGGCCCTTCCTCCGATTTCTATTGCAGATTAGTACCGCCTTAGCGTGGCGGGTTGTCATAGCAGGAAACTGCTGTGACCTAACCCGACACACACACACACACACACACAGAACGTCGAAGGTGCGTTGCTTTTAAAGTCTCGGCATGTGGCTGTTGCCCCAGCCAGAAGACACATTAAGTTTCAAAAGAAGCTGGAGAAACCGCTGTCTAAACTATTTAAACACGGCGGGTTTGTTCAGGACACTCCCAGCTGTCACTAGCCATGATGACGCAGTGAATAGTGCCGATTCTGTCTGACCAATCAGTAGTCTTCAGGTTGTCACGTCACCTTTTGGTACCGCCTCAGCTTGCTTGGAACCTCGACTGAGGTGGTATTAAAAAAGTACCTGTTACAGGTACCAGAGGTGTTTTTTCATAATGGAAAACGAGAAAAGGCCTTACCAGATAGTAAAAACGCCATTAGATGTGGAAGATAAACCCAGACAGTGTAGTGCATTTTCTGCCCACTAGAGGGAGCTCTTTCCTCACAGATGGGAGCTGCTCTGCTCACTGTAAGCGTCAGAGTGTAGTCTCCATCTCACTCTGAAGAAAAAACAGGGGCCTCCACCATCAGGGACTCGAGACAAAGAGATTCACATCACGTCACCGTTGCAGCTATTTAGACACCCACTCCAATAAAAACTGAGACTGCGATTTAAAAAAGAAGAAAAAAATGTGTCAGGTGGAGATGGATTTGATGGAGGACTGTGCTGCTGGTTCTCAAAATATGTCTGGTTTAATGCACGTGAAGGTTTCTATAGGTGAAAGGTTGAGGATGTTTAAACCTACATTTTAATATTAGATCATTTATCAAAAGTCAAAAGGAACCCATTGTGTTTTCCATTCTATCCGTGTGGGGATCTTTTTCTGCAGGATTGACACGTTAACACCCTAATTGGTTTGTTTCTTCAGTTAGCTGATCGACTGCAAATTAGCGGAATTAAAAAACAAAAACACGTTTCCTCCCTGTTTCCAGCCTCTCTATGGGAAGATTTTCCGCTTTTCATTTTAAAAATTCAATTGAATTAAATTGAATATCGATTTAAACATGTCACTGTGAGCTCTGGACTCTAGACTGAATAAGAAATTTATTGATAGGAAAAACGATTGACATATTTATGGATAAGCAGGAGCTTGCTGTGGTTGTGTAGTGATGCGTATGTGTACAGCAAATGCATATAAGCCATAGTATTAAAGGCAATATAAAACCAGCGTGGCACCTGATTCAGAAAATTGTAAACATTGACTAAAGGGGGAAAAACAGATCCAAGCAGGCAAAATTTACAGTTTAATAATTCAGCTGATGCTTTTATTATTTCTGGTGCTGCTGTAGAATAAGATTCAACTTTTAAACCACCAACATTCCAAGCAGAGCGTCACCAATACTGTTTTCCTTTTAAAAACACTGTGACCAACGTATGATCAGGGCATTTCTCAGTGTAAGATAAAACCTCTCTGGTGGAAGAACTCCGTTTGGGGACACTCTTTCTAAAAGACCTCAAATATGTGATTGGCACATCTGTGTTGACATTTTCATGTTGCGGATCAGCCAGCACATTTGGCGAGATGATATATGTCTTTAATAAACTAATAACAGCAAGCCACAGTCAGGCTGTAATTATGATCCGTCATTAGTAAAGTTTGCTTGCTTTGCAACTGAAAGTCGATTTTAAAGGCTGAATATCAAACAAATTCAAGAGTGGTTTATGATCAGAGTACCTAGCAGGTAATCAGGATTATGGTTTAAGCCACAGGCACACAAAAGTGAAACATTTGTCATTTGGAAACCCACCTGGAGCTGGGGAGACTTACTAACCCCGTGTGTGTGTGTTTGTGTGTGTGTGTGTTTGTGTGTCTCTCTCCAGTCTGTAGAAGCTGCCTAGTGAAGTATCTGGAGGAAAACAACACATGCCCCACATGTAGGATTGTTATTCATCAGAGCCACCCACTGCAGTACATCGGGTGAGTGAGGAAGCCGCCGCAGGCCACACACACACACACACACACACACACACACACACACAAGTACAGCAAGTTGCTGTCTTTCAGTACTCTTCCATTCTCCTTCTGTACTTCTCCTTCTAGTCCTCTCCTCTCTAGTTTTTTTCTACATTCCTTTCTCACAAACTTATAGTGCGCACACATTTTGTACGTACGTACGTACATGCACACACACACACACACACACACAGCTGGTTCAGAGATTTGGTTTGGAGACTTCACACAATTTTATGAAGTTATTTTCTAATAAGGTTGAAATTAATTTAAAAAAAAGTCGCGTTTGTGTACTTATTATTTTTGGGAAGTTCCCTCTGCCAGACTAAATCCTCTTCTCTGAGGGATGTTGTTGTTTGTGGCCCCCCCCCCCCCCCGAGCGCTCATGCATTAATGTCTGGTTAATGTGACACAAACTTAATATGTACCAGTAATTTAGTCATTACCGTCTAAACTGCGCTGTCTGCAGTCTCATTGTTTTGCGGGGATTGCTCCATTTCAAACACATTAACTTTTTGCACAGCTGTTTTTGTTTGCCTTATTGTTTTCAGGAAATTGAACTTGACGGGAAATATCACAAGTGATTTGAAGGAAAAACTCCCATCCGATGACAGATAAAACCCATCTGCTCATCAGGAAGATTAATCAAAGTTGATGTTTGAAATTAAACTCAAAATCACACTCAGACGCCTCTTTACAGAGAATTAGCTCAGCAGAACTAATCCAGCCTCTTGTACTGTCAAGTGTGGCCTTTCCTTTGAATTCACACGCATCACCCCCTCAAAATCATACATAGCATTACTCTGTTCGCATGCCGTTCTTTAGTGCTGGGAAGGAAATTAAAGGCCTTGAAGGCCCTGCACACCCATAGTAAACAGGGGATTTTACTTATTTTGTGAATACTTTTAACTCCTAAACATATTGCCATTGCTACACTTTAGGGAGAGGAATGTGAGTAAGTTCTTTTATGAATTGCTTATTTTTTGGTTGTTTTTTTTTTTGCTGTGGGATGAATACATACAAAATGTGTACTTGGCTTCTTTTATAATCCTAAAAGGGACTACAGTTTTCAGTTTTTGTTAAACCTGTATTAAATAGGGTAGAAGTCTCATTTAGAATAAAATCCCCTTTTTAATATTATTTTAAGAAAAAACACAGACAACACACAGCATACAGGCCAATTCAACTGGAACCTAATCTACCAAATCTTTAAAACTATGCAGTGAAAATATACATTCACACATTTTATATACAGTATGTAATACCCATATTCATATTAGACATAGCTCTCCACCACCATGATCAAAACCCCAAATAAGGAAAGATCTTTTCATCCCTCCAGCAGAGTTCCACATACTTAAAGATTTGTCTACATTTAAACAGAGCCTACAGTACCAGTCAAAGGTTTCTCATTCAGGTGAATGGGAAAGTGGGCCCAAACCTTTGACTGATACTGTTTCTGTGTATATTTGTGTCTCCGTAAAGTGTTCAGATCTCCAAACTTGGCTGTGAGAATATACTACCAGCTCTGTCCAGCAGGGGTCCTTGTTTTGCTGCTTTGTGGAGCAAGCTTTAGCACCGGGCACCTGATATTGGCCCCCAGATACAGTGACTCACACACCCCTTTATTTTTTTTTCCTAGAGTTTTTACTCCACAACATACTCAACATGTTGTGTCCGTTAGCTGGCTGCTACGACTGGTTGTCAAAACGCACCAGCATAGCGGTGGCAGACCGGAGCACACACTGTGCACCTGTGACACCTGCACTGAGGAACAGGAAAAGGCTATTTAACACACCGACTGACAGAGCATATGATGCACACTGCCCTCTGTGAGCAGGTGTCATTTAAATTGTTCAGTCTTAACACATTTGACATCTTTCAATACATAGTCAGTTTAAGATGCCAGGTCATGTTTGTAAATGATAAGTGGTTCTCAAACAGTTTACCTGGATAAATAAAGGTTAAATAAAATAAATAAGATGTTCTGCTTTCAATCACACAGGATTTTCACAGTTACTGGTGCACAGAGTTGTACTGTAGGCCTTTGTGGCGTCTTACAGCACATCTCTGTTTACAGCCTTTCATCACAGGTTGGACATGTCTGGTTCTAACCAGTTCAACCAAAAAGGATAATTCCCCATCATACGTCTGCATATAGAGGCCTGAATAGGTGAACTTATTTACAAGAAAAAAGAATAAGAATGTCTAAAAAAAGAAAAACTATACTGTTTATATTTGGTTATGTATTTTCTGCTTTCCAATCTTGTTATCCATCTCATGGCCCCTGGGTGGGGTCTGGACCCTCAGAACGAAGTACCAAGAGTATAACATCTCTAATACTTCAGATTTGGGTTTAATTTCTTTGGGTGCAAAATTGTCATAAACTAATGAGGTAACTAATCAATTTCTTGTTCTTTTTAGCCATGACAGAACAATGCAAGACATTGTCTACAAGTTGGTACCGGGACTTCAAGAGGGTAAGTGTTGTGTATCGCCTCACTATGATGCAACCCACAAGAGATCCATCTACTAACTAGTGTTGACAAATGGCTTGACATCACTATGAAACAAATACATTTGAATAAAAAGTTCTTGCTGTCATTGCTGGGCTTGGACGACCTAATGAAGAAGGCTACAATACACGCACGCACGTACACACACCATTGGACCCCGACCCCCCCCAGTGACAGCCATTATGATGAAAGAAAAACACCATTCTGTCTAATTTTTCTCTCTTTCTGCCCCCTATTGAACAGCGGAGATAAAGAAGCAGCGGGAGTTCTATCAGAAGTTGGGGATGGAGGTGCCTGGAGACATTAAAGGAGAGCTTTGCAACATGAAGACGCATCTAGATCAACGCAATGGTACGGTCCTCACGCCCTCCTTCGGCTGCTTTTATAAACACTCAGAGGATTTTGTCTCGGCTCTATCTTGTTAACATGCAAATTGTCTTAGTGCGGACAGCTCCTGTGTGAATCCCTGATCTGCCCATGGTGGCTTCAGTAGCTTGATTTAATTTTCATGTTTTCCCCCCGTCAGCATGACTACTACTATGGTAGTATGTAACAAACATGGGAGCTACATTATGCCCAAAGGTGTTATTTACCTTTTTTATTTTGTGATATTAGTTATGTGTTGGTCTTCCAAATATCAGTGGGAGTCAGCTTGGCTGAGAAGAAAGAACGTGGAAGAAAGTGGTGGAAGATTTTCAAAAGAATCAGCATTTGTCCGTTTAATAAACAATTGGACTTCACATATTTAAACTTTTGTTAATCATTTTAAAAGGCATCAAGGAGCACATTTCAATCTAATCATCTTAATCCTCTGGACTCTTTAAACCACTCAGGTTTTTGGTTTGATAAAACTGAGACTAGACATTTTAACACAGTGCAACTCAAACAACAATGCCATTTTTAATAGGTTACATTGAGGCTTTTTTATTGTTTTCTGTAGTATGGCACAGCAAGGTAAAGAAAGCTGGTATCTAAAAGTCCAAGCCGGATGGGAGGCCAGTGGCATGTTTTCATGGCTCGGCACAGCACGGCATGATTAAAGTGGGCCAAACTGTGCCTGTGGAAAACTGGCTCATTTTTAGATTTTGTACCAAACACTGTAAAATGTGCAGTCACAAATCTGCTAACATTTGTTTCAAGGAAAAGTTGTCACATCGGCAGTGTGCGTGTCTTGCTATATTAGAAACTAAGCCCCCAACTCGTAGTGAGTCACATTAGAAGCATGAACACAAGTAACAGCGGGAGCTGTTAAGCAGTAGAAATGAATGCAGTTTAGCCAATCAGAAGGAGTCCCTGGCCCGCTTGTTGTGCATGACAGCTTTTCTGTATCAGCTCACTTCCCTGGGCTGGCGTAAATGTGTGGCCAGAGGGCTGTCATGCCGGCAGGCATCATCGCTCCCTTAATTCCCCTCTCTGATTTTAGTAATTAAGGCTCAAACGAAAAGTTGAACTGCTCTCCAGCTTCCCGTACCTCGTTGTTTGAAGTCAGTTTTAGCTGTGACACATGCAGACGCACTCACAAACAAATACATGTTTGTACACAAACCCATTTTAAGGATAATTTGCACATATGCCAACAGAAATGGAAACCAAAAGCCCTGATTGCATTTCACCACCATTTCAGTTCAGTGTGTTAAAACAAACATTTGACATGTAAATGACAAAAATATATTCGACATACTGTAAATATACAGTAAATATTTTTTTACTTTTTACACACAAGAACAATGATGTCACCCACTCAGACACCACTGTGTTTCTTTGGTTTTAACATGGTAGATGGATCAAAGTATTAGAAGTAGATTAAAGACACTGTCCCGACTGAATAATTTGAGCCAAGTCTGAACACACTCTAAGAGATTAAGGTAACGAAAACACTGAGGAAAAAATGTCTGTGAAGTGTTGCATGGTTCTTTAAAATGTCATAATTTGAACCTTACAGCTGAAAAAAATCTTTAAAACTTTCAAAGACATGGATTCCCGTATTGAAGCATACGTTGCAATTTTCTGAAGTGTATTTTTATTAAGGGAGGGGGCAGGCGTTGCAGTGACCCATCCTGCTTGTCATGCCAACCCTACAGTCCACTCTAGAAAATGGCGATCAACATCAGCAAACCATGGTGTTCTATAACATCTTTCAAAGTTAAGCTAAAGCTAATGTGGTACCATCACTTTAGTACAAAGTTCCTCCTCATAATTCAGGGACTAAAGCAGCGTCCACACCACTACATTTTCAGTGGAAAACAAGGAACTACGTTTTTGCCTAGCTTCCGCACTAATCTGGCGTTTCTGAGGCTCTAAAATGGAGACATTTGGAAATGCTGCTAACCTGGTGTAGACGAGTTAAAATTGACAGATCTTGTGACTAATGCTGTCTCTCATATCTAAATGCCAAAGACATCTTTTTAATTACTTCATGCCATAGTGATAGGTTGTATGTCCAGCATGACTACATGGGTTTTAAAGTAACTTTTTGCAGTAAACACATAACCAGACTCTGGCTTGTTAACTTTTCATTTTACTCTCCAGTCTTAGAAAATGGATTCTCCTCATTAGCTCTTATTTAAGAATGGCAAACTAAAGAGGTAAAGAAAAGATCACATTAGACTAACTACAGTGGGCGCTCTGTTAGTGTTGCCCCTGCCAGCCAAGCTGAACTGCGTTACATCTGATTAAAGTCTCATTCAACCAGATTCGCCCAGAAATAGAACCTTCTCCTGGGCCCTCTCTAACCAGCGCAGTTAAATAAATCTGCTTCTGGCACAATGATAACCACGCAAGACAGCACAGCACTTCTAATTCCCCAGAGCTGTATTCAGGAGCAATAATATTAATGCGTTTATGTTAAGTCCAATATGTTTATCATAGTTAGACTCCGGTGCAGAGAAATGGCAGTTTTTTCAGTTTTTTTTTAAACAGAAAACAAAAAACTAACTTTACGCTTAGTGAGAATGCATTCTCTGTTGTTAGTCAACCGGCAAAAAGGGAAAACCAGCCTTTTCAGAGGCACCTCTGAGGCCTAAGCTACATTCAGACAGGGAAACTGCCATCCAACGATTTGCTGCAGGGTTGTGCGTGGGGGGAAATGTCAATTAAAAAGCCCATTTGTTTGCAACATGTTGTGTTCTTTATCCCACCTAATGCAGCACAAGTAGACTTTATATTTCACAACTACTGTTGGTAGTTTTTCCGACCCCACTTGAAGGCAGCTTCACGGAAGAAGACAGAAAGAAAAGAGACGAGCGAGGCAGATCGACTCTGCTTTGTTTTTTGGCCAACATTCAGCTTTTAAAACTCCGTGAGAGTTCAGTGCTTTTGGTTTGTGTTTTAAAACTTTCTTGTGGCAGTGATAGAGGCAGTAATGTTTCCTGTTTCATGTACGGGATTCTCACAACCCCTTAAAACCGACTCATTGACTTATTGCCGAATACATGATTGGCCACCACAGCGTGACGTAGGGTTGTGTTTCTCCCAAAGTTGAATCAGGTTCAACTTTTTGCTGAAGGCCCATTTTTTATGGCAAACCCTCGTTGCAGCTTAAACACACGACACACATTCAAATTGAATGAAAAGACCTGCGGGTTTTTTGCACAGTCTGACAGCCAATGCAGGCTGCGTGAATGCCCACGTACAAGTGCTTGATAGTCAAATAATAGGAGTGGAAGTTCCTAAGATGTTACAAATGGACAGAAAACACAGGTGGTATGCACCATAGATATGTCAGTCAGCCAGTAATAGCACTGTGACATTAACAGATAACATCACACCGTTTGAAACTTTACACATAAGTCTAAGCTCTAGCCACTTTGCTTTTAAGGAAGTACACAATGACTTTTCTTCCTAGCACTACTTGACACCTGCAAAAACAACTTTATTTCCACCAATGCAGAACAGACTCATTTCTCTAAATTACCTGGTTTCCTGAGCACTTAACCCAAGAAAATACAGCGACATGGTGCTTTGACGAGTCTGCTAAGTGCACTTTTCTTTTTCATGGCAATATAAACTCCCACACACAAACGCACACACGGCTAGTTTACTCCATCTTATTCCCAATGTAGCCTTACTTGATGCTATCATTCTGCATCCCTTTGTGATTTGATTGTATGTAAGAGATCCCTGCGTGAGACCGATAAAAACTCTTAAAATCCCCCGGACTCGGGCAATCATTCCATTACCTCAAACACAAACAGGGTCTCCATCTCTGTTTAGAGTCACTGAGATACTCCGGGGTTGTTTTGAAGTTAGACAATAAGAGGGAGCCCCTCATGATAAGCAATCAGTGAGGCCGACTGGAGACAAGCAAGCCTAGACCTCTCCTGGTAATACTCAGTGGAATTGGTGACAGTTGGCCCGAATGGAAAATGGTCACCGAGGTGTGAATGCAATCCCATCTACAGCCTGAGCTGAAGTAAACTGTCCAAACACACACACACACACACACACACACACAGCCCAAGTTATTACATCTACTGAATCCAGGAAGTATAGACTGAATTTCTTTGTCTTTAAAGGTTACAGAAAAGCAATAGCTATCTGTACAGCAATTTTGTCACAGCACTGCAATTTTGACTTTTGATAACTGTTTCATATCTAAAAATTCAATACTATTACAGTATTGCAGCCAACAACAAAATCTATATCTCTCTCTCTATATATCTCTCTCTCTCTATATATATATATATATATATATATTACGTGTTATTAACTGCGTTAACGCAAACCCATTTTTGAGCAAACTTTGATGATTTGTTCCAGGTGAGAATGTTACATGTGATCTCTCTAACCCTAACTAGCTCTCTTGAGGGGCTTTTCCAGCACTTGTAGTTACGGGGCCTTAAGCAGCTGCTTGTTCACTTATGCATTGGGCCTGCTCTGCATGCCACTGTGGAAAATTCCAATACTAAGACTTATTTGATTTTAATACTTTTTGATAATATATAGCGCTTAAGCGACTAATCGATAAAGGACCAGATAGAGTCGTAAACGGATGCAGACACTGTGAGGATACTGTTCTACATCGGGGCTCTGCACACACAGACATAATCATCTCGTGTTTGCCGATTTCTCTGTTGTATATCATTGCATATCTATGACTTGTGCCATATTTCTCAGACAAAGCTCAGACAAGCTATTTAAGTACACCGCAGTGGGGGCTGTGTGATTTCTGATTAGCATTTTTCACATCAATTATTCGAGAAAGTAATTCTGAGATGAATTGTTAATGATAATAAGTGTTAGTTTGCAGCCCCAGATGCACCACAACAAGTAATGGTGTGGCCTTTAATTCCTCTGAACAGCTGCTACACTATTACCTTTCCCATCTGAAGTCTCTGTTGGGCACTTGTACTTGTCAGGTTCCTCCAATTTTATTCTAGCTGTGTAAAATATAGTTTTTAATCCCATAACACAATTGCTTCATTTATATACCATTTATCCTACAAGAGTACTGCGGATTTTATTGGTTTAAAGTTAAAGTTGACCTTAACAACATTTATAACATTGTTGGCCCAGTAAGCAATTTGGTTTATACTGTAAAAAGTTGGGTCCCAGTGTGACTTTTATCTACCAGTTTGGTGGACTGGACATAGTTTTGTGTCTGATGCTGTTGATTTTTCTGTTGGCTGTTTGAGCCTTGGAGACGTACTGCTCTTGTGCCGTTATTATCTTTCCTTCAATATTTACAGTGTTACTCTCTGGAGGGAATATGAAAGGTCCTTTTAGATGTAGGAACACATTTATATGTATACAACCTTATTTTCTTTTATATCATTTTCCATTCAGCTTTTCACATAAATTGCATTAATATAGTCGATTCGAGGTGTACTGCATCATTCAGGCTTCTTCCATTTCCAAACCAAAGGCTCAGTGTGGTGTATTATTCAACAGTACCTTTCTTGTCTTGCAGCACTCTGAACACATTACCCTCAGTAGCACAAAGTGTGAGATATCTCTTTCTTCCTATTTTACCATATGCTCAGAGATTACTGCTCTCTCTCTCTCTCTCTCTAATGTCCTTCCATATCTGGCTCAGTTTTCTTGGGAAAAAAAGGCACAAAAAGCAAAACCAGACAAAGTATTACTTTTAAGGTAGAGCTGATGCCAGCCGTCATGTAGGCTAATTGGTGTGGAGAATGACCGGGTGTTTTTCTGGTTAAAAGTTGCCCTGTATTAGACATGTGCACAGAGAGCAGATGCGTTGCATAAATGATGCTTTGACACCCTCAGACATGTAATTTCCTTATGAATGGAACTCTGCAGGAGGCGTTTTTTTACGCTCCAACAGGCCCAGGCTGTTACTACAGGGTCACCATGGACGTCAATTAAGCTCAAGTGTCTTGACTTATGGTAATGAGCGTGATGAGAGAAACATGCTGCTTGGTCGTGGGACTGAGTACAACATAAACCGGGACAAACTGTCCTTGAACTATACACTGAAGACATGTTTGTGTCCGGTTTATTTCTGTGTTTACCATGTATATGTGCATGTTTAGATCTGTTACTGAGCTCTGCTTTGGCAGCAAATATTCCTTTGTATTCAGAATTTACAACATGACAGCTCACCGCTCTTCCTCCCTTTGGTTTTCTGCACAGGCGACACAAAATCTGAGGAGACGGCCAATAAGGAGGCAGGAGAGGAGAAACCAGAAGAGGACAACGACTATCACCGAAGCGACGAGCAGGTTAGACCTCTTTCTTTTATTTAAAACAATCGTTGCTTCTCATCTCCTCTCTTAAAATGAGCAATCTGCTTAAATTGGACATATCATGAAACACTCACTTTTTCTGGATTGCCTACCAACCTACAAACTGTGATAAAAGGACAACTCAGTCAGTTTTTTGTGGGCTGCCTAATCAGAAAACAAGCCAGTGAGATTTGGCTTCTTGCCCTGTGTCCCATGCAGGCTCAGTAAAATGTACCCCTCCCCCATCGAGGGTTTTCCAGCCATGGTTTAAGAACTAGCTCTGTAAAGGTGTTCCATATATTTTCTACAAGAGACAGGCGCTCAAACGAAGCATTTCAGACAGATGGTTAATACAGGTATATTCAGACAGTATGAGAAAAATCATAGATTTTATGAACAATAAAGCATGTTCTAGTAAAAACCCAAAATACAAGAACGAATCTGAACATTAGCATAATATGTCTCCTTTAAAGGCTTTGTTTGCCTAAATATAATATTTTAAAACAGGAATACATAAAACCAAAACAATCTGTATCGTTATTACCACAAAAGGTAAGTGAGAATATGTTTTTTAGTGTAATTTAGAAGAACCCCTCAACAATAAAGCAGTTTTAGTGGAAATGTGTGAGGCAGTACACAGTCTTTGTTTTAGCAGAGATTAGAAGAAGCAGATTGGATAAAATAATTGTAGGTTACAAAGCAGTCTCTCAGGAACAAAAGCTCTACGGGACAAAAACGCGGTTGTTGATAATTGTGGGTAGAGTTGCCTTTTAAAGCCGGCACATCAATTATTGCCTTAATAAAAGTGCCCCCCATGTGAGCCAGGCCATTTTACAATTACTGGATTCTTTTGTCTTTGGTGTTGTGGCTGTTGATTTTTATAGATCCACTTAGTGACAGACACCGAAGTGCCACACCACTGTCATCCTTTGAACCCGTTTAAAATGGAAATGGAATTTTCTTGATTTCATTTGTATTCTGGCACATTCCCAAGCCCTGCAAAATGATATTAATAATGCAGAGAGAGCAGAGTTATTGTTATGTCAGACAGGAGCTGTCAGATACACAAAGCGTCTTTCCTGTATTGTTGCACAGGCTGAAGTTTTTTTTTATACATCATTTTATTCATTTTTTTTAATTTTTTTATTTTTTTTTATTTTATGTGTCTTTATTGTCAATGACATAAGAGCACCCACAATGGAGAGATGAAAGGCAGGATATCACACACCGATTAAAAAACAAAAACAAATTTAGCCCCAAGCTTGCATGCCATCTCAGGGACAAACTGACAATTTGCATGAAGCATTGACTTTTTTTGTACCGTTTTTCAAAATCAGTAGCTCTGCCCTACCCTGGAAATCCAGAGTTCTTGCAAGAGCACAATTTTTTTTTTTTTTTTTTTGAACAAAGACTTTATTTTATCAGATCAATATTCAAAATCAATGATTAATACAATAAGTCAGAAAACAACAATTTCCAATACAGCTATATGAACAGTTGAACAACAACAACCAAACAAGTCGGCGAGCTGAAAATCTAGGATTTTTTACATGGGGGATGAAATAAAGGGAAAATCTTTCTCGAGTGATTCATATTTTTATCTTAACAGAGATATATGTTAAGTCTACCTATAAAGTATGTACCTGTGTGTTGACATTTATCTCAATTACTACAATATTAATTGGAAATATGTCTTCAAAGGATACCATCTTTTCTCAAATAGACCAGTGGACAAGTTTAATTTTGCTGTTATTTTCCCCATCGTATAAAGGTTCACTAGCTTCTCTTTCCATTGATTTACAGTAGGGGGTAAAGGTTTATACCAACATACTGTTATCATTTTTTTGGC
>NC_048416.1:26499574-26567291 GCF_013103735.1 Etheostoma cragini
TCGGTCAGAGCGTCGTCTGCGAGCTCTCTACTCAGGCATGTCGGACGAGCACCTTATTCATTGTTTTTAAGAGCATAGAAACCTGACTGGCAGTTTTTTTAAAGGAAGCTGGTCACTTCCTCAACCGGCTCTTTACTGCCATGTGGGGAAAGCAGGCTGCCACCATGAAGGTAGAGCTTTTACCCTTTGGATATTGCAGTGGTGCAAAATGCGGCAGTCTGTGTGAGCTAAATGCAGTCATGTCACCTGGGGTGGGGGGTGGGGACGTAAGTACGTCAGAACAGACACAGATGTGGTTTTGGATCTCACTTCCCAGAAATTCCAACAGTGTTGCATTGCCAGCACAGGCTGTAAAAACAGTGTACCACTTCACACACAAGTGATGAAGAGCAATCTCTTGCGTTACCTGCGCCTACCCTCTCCGTCAGAACAACCCCTGCTGGGAGCGCATCACTAACTGTGCAGGGCTTGTGATTTTTCCTGGGAATGTCGCCACAGATACAGCTCATATTACCATGTAATCCAAGGGCCTTCATCAAAGGGCCATAGGCTCATTTGCCATTATGTCACCTCAATTGGACGATACACAGTGACTTAACAGACATTTGTTTAAAAGAAAATTTCCACGATCAAAACTTTAATACAGTAAAGGTAATTTGAAGCCCTTTATTTTCCAGAATGTAACCAGTCCACGTTGTAGCGAGCAGAGGATGCCATAATGAACTGTATTAGAAAGGCAGAGAGAAGATTTTCAAATGCTAAAAAAGATTATCCAGGGGGATGGACGCACCCGTTGCAATCAAGAAGAATAAAGATGAGGGACAGCATGAGCCCACCCCCCCTTCTCCCTCCAATCATGATGTCAGTGAAGATGTAGAAGCCACTTGGGTGTAAAAACCGGCAGGCAGGCATGCATGCACGGCCGACTTCCAGAACACTTCCCCGCTGTCTTCTGGATGCCCTTTCAGAGTGCAACCTTGGGGTGTGACACAGTGCCAGAGAAAGCTAATGAAAACAGTGACAACAAAAAAGAAAAGAAAACAATAAAAACAAAACAAAAACTACTTTGTCAGCATAAAGTAGTGGAGTTTCAGAGGTTCATATTGTCAGATGAGGGATGAAATCTCCAGACAAGATCTCTGTGGAAAACATTGTGTAAATTACAGCTATTTGGGGCTTAAAGAGTCTACTTTGGAGAAATTGGAGAACACAGCTTTTCTTTAAATTATTAATTGAGACTTGAATTCTCAGTGCCCGATTTCCTTTTCAAGCGGTCTGAACTCAGAACTCACGCAGAGAGACTCAAGCTTTTCTTTTGTACACAACTATAAACAGAAACTTAAGTAGAACAAAAGACATACTGTCCCCTTCTGCAGGACTCGGTAATGAGCCTGTAAATTAGTGCTGCGCATTCTTTCGTGATACCAAATAAGGCACCTATATTTTCTTGAAATGCCTCACTGCTGCATCATTTCCATTTCTGAGTGTGTATAGCTGCAGCAGGACTCTTTGGCTCTGTAAAGACGTCATTCATGTACTGTAATGTAATAAAACTGCCGTCGAGCCGCTGTGGAGTCCAGATCACCACCGAGGCTTTTATTTCACAATACAAGCCTCCCTCATTGCCAGCGCCATTGGAAAGCAGATATATTACAGTGTTGCTTTTTGCTTATAGAACAACAGCCCAGTGTTGATTTAAGAACCTAGATGATTTCCAAGTATAAGCAGAAACCAGGATAATGTTTTTCCTGTCTCAATAGAGAGACAAGAACAGACCGGGAGTGTGACAGGAGGACACCTCCATATGAAGAAATACAAGGATTCTGTCTTCTGATAAGTGTCGGGGCAGGAGCTCAGTGGCAGTAATGCATTCTGACTCCTGCAACCATCGACTGCCAAAACCACCTACCGTGTCCCCCCAAGGGAAAAAACAAGAGCACGGGCCAAAGGTGGAGATGCTTGATCGCATGATAGGAGCCAATAAGCAAAACACAGACAGACAATATTGGTTCAGTGGGACGTGTGGAACAGTCACACCAGTGCCAGGCTGAACTAACCAGCTATTGTAACCCATTTACAATCCTTAAGTGTGTTTTCCTGAAAGATTAGTGCTAATCAGGGACTCTCTGGGCATTTACTTCTGAAAGAAGACTTCTGTATTCTAAGTATTTCAAATGCAGATATGTATACTTGGCATCCGCAAGCTAAAATTTTGAAATCAGAAAAGGATTTATTAACAAGTAAGAAGCACTAACCAGAACCTTTCCCTGGTTGTCACTGCATGCATAAACATGTTAAACGTTAGGAAATCAACTCTCAAAAATTACAGAAGCACCGCTCTTGCCTTTTCCCATTTTTTGGTTTCAAACAAGACTGAAAGTCTACAGCCAAACTAGCAATAATGTAGGGCTGCACATTGCATTACACAGCAGGACATAAAAGTTGAATAGAGGAAAAAGCACGGACAACTGCTAGTCAGATTGCAAATATTAACAGTGAGAAAAATGTATAGGTACTATACGATGGTAGTTTCCGTCTCCCCCATGAGGAATTCTAAGTAACGACAACAACACTGCCGGCACGGCCACATGACTCAAGCTTTCTGTGATCACGCATTTATTTATTTTAGCCTTTATTTTAGAACCTGTGGATGTTTTTCTGCTGAAGTTGTTTCGTTTTTGTTCTCCTGTGTCCTTTCATTGCGATGATCAGCAGTAGCACTCCTTATTTTTGCTGTATTCTGTACAGTGACAACGTTGTATTCTATTTGGTGCAGACTGTAGGGGCTTTTGTTTCCCACGGAAGCATGTTCAGCGTCTGCTCTCTGCTTGTTTCCTCCCAACAGGTCAGCATCTGCTTGGAGTGCAACAGCAGCAAGCTCCGAGGTCTGAAGCGCAAGTGGATCCGCTGTTCAGCACAAGCCACAGTCCTCCACCTCAAGAAGTTCATCGCCAAAAAGCTTAACCTGACGTCATTTAATGAGGTACAGAAAAAACGCACATAACGGGACAGGAAACCCTTGCTGGATCTGTCACATCATACTAATTGTAGCTGAAGTGAAGTCACAAGACCACAAAGATCACAAGATAAAGCAACAAACTCTTTTTTTTTTATTGTGTTCAATTGCTTTGAACGGCGAGTCACATCAGCTAGAACATTAAAACGTTCAGGCTGCACAGTGCATTTCAAAGTTTTACATCTGTCTTTTTCACAAAAGGAAAAGAAAGAAGTCATATGAAAGTTTTTTTTATATCAGAGAATCAACTCAGTTTATGAATTATTGTTAGTCAAAGAATCTCGACTGGGTGGTGTGATAACAAAATGGGTGCACCTATGGATTACTAGTCTCAAATCATCTTTAGTTCCTCTGCATGTCAATAAAATCATCTGCGCTCATTAAAGCCTGACAAAAAGAGATTTTTTTAATTCTTGGCGTGTTTGCCAGCACCAGCTGGGTGGTGTGCATCAGAAAGTTTAGTTATTACATAAAGGTTTGTTAATTATTCATCTCTGCACTGATTCATACACAACCTTTTTGTGTTTGTTATATTTAGCAGGAAACGAACCCTTATAATATGTGCATGTGGTGATTTTTATTTTTTATTTTTTTAACCGCCCAGTTCATAGCAGCAGGGGGGGGGGGGGGGGGGGGGGGGGGGGGGGGAGTGGGCGATAATTTGACAGATGGATTTTGTTTTTAGAATAATCATCAGACGCCTTCGCGTCTATTTTTTAATTTTAGGTCTCTTTTTTTTTGTTACTGGCTGTCACAGAGATGAGTGGGTAGGCTCCATCATATCGGCGGCTTCCATAGCACAGCTTTGGAGAGGAGGGCCGCTCCCCAACACCCATTGTTTTCCTTTCTATTGACAAATCAAAAGCGGTTTGCTCCGATTCTGTTTTCAGCTGCGAGCTGAGCGCAGAGCTTTACAACACTTGGCTTTGTCAGAAAACAGTGAGTCATTTACTCATTCCTCGTGTTTGTAAAGCCACCGCTGTCGCCCTGTCACACATCTAAATGTCTCTGCGGGAAGGGAACGCATTAATACACAAATAGAAGAAACGCTCAAACTGACCAACTTTTTCCTTCTTTTTTGTTTAAAGTGTGACTTTAATATATACTGTTGCTTTGAAAGTAAAGTGTTGCTAGCACTGATGATGCTGTGAATAGTGACGATTCTCTCCAACCAATCAGGTTTTCACGTCACCTTTTAGTATCGACTCGGCTCATTAGGAACCTCGGGTGGTACTAAAAAAGTACATGTTAGCAGGTACAAGGAACCTTTTTTCGTAATGGTACACAGAAAATGGCAAGTTGAGGCGAGTACCATGCAGTGAAAAAAAACTCCATAAAAAGGAACCTTTGCAGATGCATGGTTTTCACCAGACAGCGATGAAAAGTCAAAGACTGATGTTCCAACAAAAAAGCAAAGATCCAAAGCCCAATTTAACCTTTTTAAATAGCTTGTTTATAATACCAGAAGTCAAGAAAGCTGAACATGACAAAGTAAAACAGCAGCAATTCACATCCGCACATATTCACATTCACACAGTCTTTACTCTTCTTCTGCAGGTTTATTTGTACAAGTTTCTGGTTTGTACAAGGAAACCAAAAAAGATTTTTTTTTTAGCTTCCCCCCCCCCCCTTTAAATCTGTTTATTTTGACACAAAAGCCCTCATTGACTTTCACAGTGATTTTTATCACATCTCTCCAGCTCTTCCTCTGGATTATTTTTAGCATCTTCCCAATCGCGAACCTGGACAGTTTCCACCTCTCTGTCACTGCTGATAAAGGCGGCTTGGCGTTGATGGAGTCAGCCAACAGGAGACGCTGTGGCAGTGTTCGCTTCCAGCCCTCCCTCATAAAGCCCCGCTGCTGCACAGAAGCCAAGGGCCACAATATATGTCAAAATAAGTTTCATTTCTGCATCATACGCCTCCCACACTGCCTGAAAATCCAACAACAGCAGCCCCTAACCAGCGTTTGTCATAGTTTAGCTGTGTTGTTCGCCTCAGTTCAAACAGTCTGAGGTCAGAAATTGTTCAATAATTTAACCTTTGTCGTCTTTTCACAGCTGGACATTTTATGCAACGAGGAAATCTTGGGGAAGGACCACACTTTGAAATTTGTTGTTGTGACAAGATGGAGATTTAAGGTAAGTCATGCTTTAAAAAGACAAATATTGTGGTTTAACGTAGTGATAGTTTTGCATTGCCTTTGAAGACAAAGGAACTTAAGTTATGTTGCCAAATACAGCCATCTCCGCTTTTATATTAATTCACACTAGTGAAATGAAGATGCTGTCACTCTAAGCCTGAAGTCACTTTTAAATCAGCTAGATGGATTTAGAAGTATAAATAAATAAATAGGGGCGGGGTTTAGCACACAGCGGTCTCACAAAAACTGCTCACTCTGAGGTTGTGTTTCTGTTTCCCTCTCCAGAAATCCCCCCTCCTGCTCCATTACAGACCCAAGATGGATCTGCTGTAGCTAAATCGGACACAATGGTTGTTTTTTTTGGCCCAGTGGCCGCAGACTGTGCCGAAACCTTTTATTTTATTTATGCAAAGACGATCAACCAACACCAAGCAAACGCCCCGACGGTAAAAGTCATCACAAGCCAGCAAATCGGCAACTACAAGAAAAACCGGCAACCTCCAGCACGGCACTGCAACACTGGGGTGTTTTTAGGAACTAAAACAACCTTTTTTTTTGTCCGCTACATCCTAGATATGTGAACAACGCGAAAAAGAAACAAAAAAAACTTATGGAGAGAAAGCATATATTTATACTTTTGTACAGAAGAGACACATGGAACCAAGACACTACTGGTGCTCTGTTTACACGCAAACAAGATGTCGGGAATCAAGTGACCGTCTTTTTGAGCTTCATGCAGATTTCATCCTCCTGAGACAATGACTGAGAGGGGAGGAGTTTTCTTTTTTTATATATATAAAAGTTTTTTGTTTTTTTTTCAAGAATACACTTGACACGTCTTGGGAGCACAGAAAGTATATGGAAAAAGTTATATAACAGGCATCAATGCTTAGCTGTTTATCAAGTAAATTGTCTCTGAAACTTTTTTTTCTTCTTCATTTTGTCGGCTTTGTCTAATTTGCTATTGGGTTCTTGATGATTGTCAATTGTGAATAGGCTAAAAAATTTGTGTAGTAATTTATGTTCTATATACCAATATTGTACATACAAAATGTCATTACAGAGAGAGAAAGACAGAGATTGAAGAGAGTAAGAGAGACTTTAGACTGTTAAAAAAAAAGAGTGGATCCCAGAAGTGCTATCTATATGCGGGGCGGTAAGTGTCCGGAGGCGATAAATTAGGATTTTTAAAGACAGACTCACTATCAGTATCAAAATATATAGATGCATCTTTATGTTGTCTGAGAAAGACACAAAACAAATATATCAAATACTCTGCCATTTGTGTGTATGTGGGATCAGAGTGTTTTATTGCTCTCGTAGCATTATAAGACGTTAAGCTTCAAAAGAACCCCCCCCCCTCCCCCATGCTCCCTTTCTTACCTGCCATCCCTCAAATACAGCCAGTCTTTTTTCACTTTTTTTTTTTTTACATCTACAAATGATGTCTTTACAATAGAGTTACACAAAACACTTCAAAGCTGCCCTGCAGGACATACAAATGCAATATTTAGGCAGAGAACTTCCCACCATGCAGTCCTTTAATATCTATCATTGTGTTTCTGAAGCACCAGGCAGGCGCAGCTGTTGGGTGGAGCTGCTAGCAGCAGATCTTTGCACCCTCCATAAATTTCGTTTTCATTCCGCTACATTTGCAAAACTCTCTCAAAGCTGCAATAGAAATGATTTGTAACTTGTAAAGTACACAGCAGTCTTACTTGTCTTGCTGTGACAAATTGAAGCTGCGTCTTATCCTATAATTCTGGCGTGAAGTACGGACATTTTCTCGCCCACAGTGAAGCCGGTTGACATTTGTAAGTTAAGTGCAAAATATGGTAAACAGCAAGCTTTCTCTTCAGAGCTGGACTTCTTTGGTATGACACATCACAGACAGGCCGGTTTGATAAAAATGCAGATTACTGACGTCACATTGTTGTGTTAACGGGGTATTTTTCAGTTACTTCTCACTGCCAGTTGGAGTTGCGGATGTGCAAAGTTGCACTGTTATAAAAAAAATCTGAAAGTCAAGTGGATATTATTTTTTGTCAGGAAATCAGTATAAAACCTTTGGATTTCTTTTGCAGGATAGCCAGTGTTCAATATTGTTGACGTCACACAAGACACAAATTTTCAAGTATTTTTTTGAGAACTTGCAAATTCAGGTTTTGCACAGGGAGGTTTTTTGAACATTTTGATAATGAAATTCTGAAGAAGAAAAAAAAATGACTACTGTTTTCGGTCATTTGGTGCTTATAAATGTATGTTTCTAATCTTGAGGAGGATTGTTCCTCAGTAACAAGCTGTTCCTAACTGTGTGACACAACAAACCAATGTTCTCTTAAACAACAAAATGTCTTTACTCACAACATTCTTAGTAAACTGCTAAACTGTCTTTAACGTTACCACACCTGGATCCTGAAACGCCATGTCAGACCTCAAGTAGTATTACCTCACTGACCTTTCTGTAACTTGACATCAATTATTCCCCCTTTTGCATTGTATCTGTCCACTACAAGGTGTTTTGTCTGTGTGTTCACATGCAGGGTTCCTGTGCATTGTTAGGCTCCAAAAATCTGGAAAAATATATATTAAATTGGCAACTTTCGTTCAATTGGTGAACAAGTCTGAAAGTCATGACACTCAGACGTTTGTTGGAAACCCTCTTGTCATTCCCAGTATTATGGTATTTGCAAGATTGTCTAGTGATCTTCAGGCAAAAGTCAGTTGTCTCATCCACCATTGTATATCTGTCGTACTCTTTAAAGCCAAGATCTGGAGGATTTGGATATGGAGAAATGTGTAGGAACCCTGCCACAGAAGGACCTATGATGTGTGTATTAAATGGACATTTGTATAGCCTACAGGTCTGTACTCAACCAGCTCAACCAAAACTCCTCCTGCAGTATTTGGTCTCTGCGTGTTTCAGTCGGCTTCTAATGGCAACCTTTACGTTTCTAGGCCCTTAATTCAGTAACCTAAAGGGTTCATTGTTTTTGGTTTTTATTATGGTACCTACAATCCGGTAAAAACGGGTTAAAACAAGGTTTGAATGCAAATGAGTTACACCAGCTGCAGGGACCCTGGTGTACCTGGGGGAAAATCGGAATATAAAAAATAATTTGCAGCCCAAACTGTTTTGCATTTTCAATTACTTTAAAGCTTTGGTGCGTAATAAAAGGCTTAATAATTCTATAAGCACCACAAAACTCTCTCTATTTCTCAGTATGGCTGTGTTCAGAAGAATGTGTCATCCTGCCAGTTTCCTGCGCAGAAACTCAAGTGAAGATAATTACCTCTTCTGTAAAGTCCATAGTGTTTATTTTTTAATTCCGCAGTCTCCTCCTTAGCTACTATCAACTGCGTGGAGGAGGGATAGGGGGAGCGTGTGCAATCACGGGAGGCTTGTATCATGCGTAAGCCCAGATAGTTTTGTTGTCATTACTTAGAATTCCTCATGGGGGCGGCAGGAAATTCCCATTTTGGTCTTCCTATTTATTTCTGTAAACATTCTGTGAACACTTTTGCAACAGCTAACAACCTTTTAATGAGTAGAAACTAAAATCTGAAATTGGTGGGTTTTGTAACCTGGGTAAAAAAAAAAAATAAATATAGACCTATTAGAAGACCTGCTGATCAACTCTGAAAAATAATTAAAACCAAAAACAATGATCCCATCAGCTTGTCAGTCCATGGCATGGAGCATTGTGTTAGAACTTGTTGAAAATCCCCACAACAAACAATGTAATAATGTGCGCTGTTATGTCTTTGTAAGTGCAGACTTGATGTTTTAAAGGCTTATACACAGGTTATTTCATAGAAATAAGGCCAATGTCAAGTACATTTTAAAGACACTCTTAAGTCAATGTCAAAATGATCTAATTTACAATCTTATGTTGGGAAATGTAGTGTGACCCTTGTGTCAGTCAACCTCAAATGATCCCTAATCCTGGCTTCTACCGATCCGAGTCCTCTTCAAGTCCACATGTCCCCTCATGGTTCTCCAGTCTGTTCATGATAAAATCTCTTAAATGTGCATACGCTTTTTCCTCAGGTGATTAAGCTGTAAAGCACCCAACACAAGGTGCTACTTTTAATAACTACAAACTAGAGCCCGACCGATTTCTGAGGCCGATACGAATATTTGGTTATTTAAAAATCCAACAACAGAACAGAGGAACATCAAAATATATTAAAGTTCTGATAAATAAAACATATAAAAATACAACCTTAATATGAAACTTAAAGTTCTTTTGGATAAAAAATAAATAAAAAAATTGTGTTGCCAACAGGGACGCTGTAGAGAGCCCTCTGGTGGACAAACTATGCAACACCAACACTCAACAGTCCGTTTTAATTTTTTAAATATTTATCAGAATCATTTATTTGTCATGACAAATGATTATGATGAATGGATATTTAAATCGCCATTATAAATGCTGATATCGATCTCAGCCGATATATCGGCCGGGCTCTACTACAAACGGAAACAAATGTCATCAACACATACATTTGTGTAATATGCAGAACACTTTGTTGTACTGTTTAGAAAGACTGGCATTGAAACTAAAGGTTACTTATGAATGTGTGTTCATTTTTTTTTTACCCATTTGGTTTTAAGTGGTTGTGATCACGCTGCTGCACCTTTTGGGTAAAATGCTCCCTTTCCATTGCCCATCCCATTTTTCCTCATTGCTGTGAAGACTTTTTTTGTAGTCCTTTTCTTAATCTCAGATCTGATGTTATAGTTGTCTTTTCGCAGCGGTTGACGTTTTATTTTCCAGACTGCAGGTTTTTGTATTTTCATACAGTAGACATATACACAACAATCTGAAGAAACATTCTAAAACAAAGCAGCAGTGTGAACAAAGCCTTTCCCTTTGTCCTTGTGTATTTCTTTGAGTATTGTTAAAAAGAGTCCTCTGATCTGTGTGACGGATGGGGAACCGGATGGAAAGGGTGGGGTCTTTGCCACAGTGACGGTGTGAATCTGTCTGTCTCTGGTGCTTCCTTTGGTGCTAACAACTCCTCGTTCTAACTTCAGACTTCTTCAGAAAGATTCAGTCAGAGACAAAGTAAAGCACTGTGTTGCACACGTCTTTGCACTGAACTTGTTCATGCTCGCGTCCATGGGGGTCTCTTATCAGACATGTCTTGCTGTGCAGACATAGAAGGTGCTGTTCCCCTTGCCCCCCCACCCCCGCACCACTTTCATAGATTTGCTGGGTTTGGTTTACCCGCCTGGGCTTGCTCTAAAAAGCAAATAGAGGGAATTTTAATAAGTCATAGACTGTGACGGGGCTGATGCTGTGAAAAATAAAACTGGTGAGAAATCGGGTGCGCTAGCTGCAATTTCCTGCCTATAAGAGAAACTCACACTTATTAAAGGCGGCTCTGGTGAGATGTTTGCGCCTCCTCAGAGTCAGATTGAGACTTGCCGGAAAAACTTCACATACATGATTTAGGTTTCATCCTCCTAAAGTTTTTATCCAAAGGTATCCAGCATGGAGGGAGGCCGTGATTCTGTCAGAGCTTCAGCTCTCGGGCCTCATCTTCTCTGCTTAGACCCTGAACACCTGTCAGCCCCTTTGTTATCTCCTGCTGGGATCTGTGCGTGGCTGGTTTTTTTTAGATGGTTTCGTCGCTTCATGCGGACTGTCAGTAGTAGGCTAAAGTACACCACAGTATGAAGAAGAATAACCACATTCTTCTTCTTTGTACACAGTCTGTGAACATGTGGACGTCTTAGAAGCTTGTCCTTCAAAGGCTGCAACATTCATTTCAAGCTTGTTGGCAGCAGAATTATTGTAAAACAACATGGCTCCTCTATGTTCACTCCCCTGTAGTAAGTGTCTACTCTGGGAGTATGATAGCTTTCTTTGTTGCCCAGCTTTGTTTCTGAGTCCTCCGTAAAGCGTAGTAATCTCACGGGCAGGCTTTGCGTGTGGCAGGGGAGAAGACCTCAGTGCTCACTCAGATGGCTACGTAGACAATACTCCAATAAACAATATGTCTGGCCGGTGCGTCGTAGCACTGCTGCAGCTGACGCAAAACACTCAAGTGTACTGAAACACGTCTCAGTGTGTGGAGCATTTTGAAGAGCAGAGGAAATTAATTTATGGATTGTTTTACCACTTCAGGATCGCGACTGTTGCTTTTACAGATTGTTTACTGGTGGTAGGATCGGCAAGGTGGTTCAAAGATGCTCCGGTTGAAAACGACTCCCATTGACTTTTGTGTACAAGTGCTTAATCGAGATTGTTAGTTTCAGTAATTCCCAAATGAATTGGGAAACGGTTCCCGAAACTAACAATGGCGTGCCCCCATGAGCCATAGCAGATATTGTCAATAAATCTGACGAGTTTTCTCTTTAATTATTGTTATTTATTTATGCTGAAAGTGACTTCTGCAGTAGTTTTGAATTATTAAAAAGAGATTTGCTCTCTTTTTAACTCACAAATTTGTATTTTTCTTATTTTTGTGAAACCGAGTTCATAAAATTGCTTAAATTTTAAATTTGCAATTGAATTACCTTTTTGTATTATTCCAGGTGTGTTCATGGCTACGCAATTTTCCGTCTGTGTATGACAGACACATAGGCGTCTTCTTCTTTAGGTCAAAAAACAAAAACAAGTTATGTGAATCTGGCAATGTGGTTATTGTATTCGCAAGGAAGATGTGCAATACACGGTTCTCAGATGGTTCCAGGTTTCAGCGTGGATCTTTAATTTTATTTTTGTTACTTTTTTTTAATTTTTCCAGTCAGTTCCTCAGGTCACTAAATGCCTTCTGGTCCTGAGGGTGAGCAGGAAATCTCAGAACATACACTAATGCACCCGAAATACAAAACGACTGGATTTTGTTTTAGTCTTGTCTCTCTCTCTTTTCTGTCCTTCCCCCATTTTTTCTGTGACATTTTTCTCAATTCTTTTGTTTTTTAATTTCAGGTTAACACAGGCACTTATTCAGGTGTCCTTTTCCTTTCCCCCTTTTGTATTATTGTTATTTATTGCACATGTAATGAACTGGTTTCCATTGCCACATTGAATTCATGTTTTGGGTCTAGAACGGGGCTAGAATTTCTTACGTACAAAACTACAGAAGCTTTTGTCAAAACCTAAGTGTGTATTTCATCAATAAATGCCTTTAAAAGTGTCCCTTATGCTGCAATGACTTATTTAGTTGAATGTGTGTGGGAACACCTTTGACTGAATTTCTCTTCATCATTCAGTTTGATACTGCCATTACGAAACACAGCTGTTAGTATAACCTGTAGTTACACACACCTTTAAATTAACGCAACAACCATTAAACCACTGAAATGACAGTTTATGTGAATGAATAGCTTGATGAACATTCACCAACATTGTTTCTTTATAGAGTTTTTCTTAGCTTCTTTGAGCTCATTGTGTAGGTTTTACAGTAAATTACACGTCCACATTCTCTGATAAACCCACTGTTACCTGTTACTAGCTGCCCAGCGCCACAGAGCAGACAGACAGTTAGCGACCAGCTGGTGGACATAGGAGCATTAGGCAGCTTAAGAGCCAGGTATTTTATTTTAGGAGTGGGAGAGTGTGTGTTGGACATCCATCAGGAGGCCATAAATACAACATTTCAAATGAGTGGAGGTGTGAATATGGTTTAAAAAAAAAAAAAGAACTACCTCCTGTTCCACACCAGGCAAATATACAGTAAACATGTCTGCAGGATGCTTAATCTATTCCACTATATGTTGTCTTCTGCAACTCAAGATTCAAAGTGGCTTTGAGAGGAGAGCAGAGAAACCATAAGCCAGTTTACTCACACTGAACACAGCCAGGAAAAGGTCTTTGATCACACTGTGAGTTTCATCCTTTTGTCCAATAAAAATGTTTTTAATGATTCTTCCTTGTAAGCAATTTGGAGTTGTGTCCCATGGCAGGATGATGCAAAAAGTGCTCTGTGTATCAAATCAAAAGGACCATTTGTCACCAACAACTGCCTTACAGCAATTGTGGCAGCTGCTAAATGTCAGGCAGTCAGCGGCAGGGCCTCGGGTTTCCATCTGCAGCTGCATTCAGCTGGTGGCCAGGATGTTATCACACCCTGCTCTTCATTCTGTCTGAAACGGCAGTGAATTGGAAGGTTTACACTTTGAATCTGTAATTGTTCTGGAAATGTGCAAACAGCAGAAATAAAATAGATCATGCTCATTTTGTTTTTTTATTTGGCTTTTAGTAATTTAAAGTGACAGACAAGCTGGAATATGTGCTCTTTATCCAAATTAGCCTCTGAAGCAGGTGGTGAATAAAAATGTTTATGGAAATAATACATTTCTACAGCCGTGCTTAGCAGCTCAGGGAGGTTGTTACACAGCAGCTTTGAGCTAAAAATCAGTTTAGTGTAATAGCGTGCTAACATTTGCTAGTTGGCAAGAGACGCAAACTGATAGCAACAGCTGCCGGCCGGTACAATTAAATGTAAGTATACACATAATTAGCTATATACAGAACAAAGGTTATAGAAATAAAAGTGGAACAAGAACAATTCAACTTAATATTACATGTCAGAGTGACATTGTGGTGTAATTAGTGTAAAGCCTGGGAAAACAGCATTTGCACACTTTATACTAACCATCGCGAATAAATGGTCTAATCGATAATTAATCTTTAGTTAATAGGTATTTTACTGTTAAAAGACAATGAAATTAGGATTTGCCATGTTTACTCGGTTACACTTTACTCCAAGGTATATACATAAGTGTGACATGACACTGTCATAAAACATAAACAAGTCATAAACGTCTATGACATAATGCTTCTTTTAATAAGGGACATTCAATTTTTCATGGCAAGTTATGGTTATGGTTCATGGTTCATGACAGTGTCATGTCACTCTCATGTGGATACCTTCAAATAAAGTGTTACTCATAATTAGTAATGTTAAATTCAGTAATTCATGTTATTTGATCATTAGTATAGTCGCATATACATTTATAACTTCAGATAGATAGGTAATACTTAATAGTTGTTTTGTAAACTGTTTATTAGCATTATTTGAACGAGATTTATAAAGTTGCAACTAATCCTTATAGTAATAAGTTATTGATGAATAAATGGTTTATAAAGAATCAAGTTACATTAATTTGGCTCCATTAGATCTTTTGTTGGGTGATCTATGAAAGAGATGATTCTTTTATTATTTGAGCACTGATAATAGCTATCTACAGTAAATAATGTTTATAGATGCTTTATGTCTTTACCATTAACAAGGTATTATTTTCATCAGATGCAACTTTCCAACAGACATCAGTTTAATTTCTTAAGATTAAACATAAAGTTCATATATAAAATGTTTTGATGTGAACAATAAACTTCTAAAATAACATCAATTCATTTTCATTTTGTTGTTAGTTAAAGGTAAAATAATTAAATTTTAACTAACTATCAATTTACCATTTATTAGCGATGGTTGTGATAAAGTGTCACCGTTGGGTTTCTTTGAGGTCTGAAGCTGTTCTGAATCCTGTCCAGCTGTTACTTCAAGCAGATTAAAATAATTGATTATTTTCAAAAACACAATTTCACACATAACTGGTTTGGAGCAGGACAGTTGTGGCTGCTGTACAGCTGTTATCAGGGCAGGGTATCTGGAACTGGAGCTGATAGATTTCCCAGATTTCCCATTACTTGGAGAGAACTAAATGAGGTTTTCAGTCCACGGTGTACAATACCAGGGATTCTGCATGTTTCACCAAGTCAAATGTAACACTTTTGTAAGACCTAAGACCGTTTTGAATGAAATTTAGGACCTATATAACAACGTTCAAAGTCACAAAATGACTTGCACACTGTCTATGGACTAGCAAAAGAAAGAAATAAAACGCCACCGAATAAAAACATAACTCATTATAAATTGCTGCAGAAGCCTTAGAAGTTGCGTAACATGGATGTAGGGAAATTAAGACCTGTTTACAATTATTTAAGACCTACTTCAGCGAATTTATGACCTTTTAAGGCCTAAAATTCTGATTTTTAAATTGTAGACTTTTTTCGGACGCCGCAGAAACACTGAATGCTCACAAAGAAAACTGTAATGTAACGTTCAGCCTACTTTGTTTAGACTGAGCCAAAATGATCATTACACTCATCACTGCAGTATCCAAAGCTGCAGAATGAAAATATTACATAGTGATTACATGCATGAACATAAATAAATAGCCTACATCTTAAATCCCCTCCACAGGCACTGATATTTAATTTTTCATTTTAAGTGATGAAATGTATGTACATGTATGTATGTATGTACCCCTCCTGTGGTGAGGGAATGGAGGTCTCATCTCGCTGCTTGCATTTTGAGGAGAAAGGACTCTGGGAAGACAACAGGATGCGATGTGTTGTTGGTTTTTTCAGGACCATTAGACGGCAGCTATTTGAGTCAGCGCCCGTGGGCGGGGTGCTCCGATATGTGAAATGTGAACAGGAAAACCATATTATTGACTCATTAACCAAGTCCGTGGTGTGTAGACTGCAAATCTGTCTTTTACTTTCCATTGCTGGTGTTTTAACACATGGTGTTTCAACAGCAGCAGGGACATCGAGAGTCCAACTCAGGGCAGTTAATTGGGACAGTAAAAAGGATGTTTTGATAATTTAACACTGTGGTTTATCATTTTGTCAGGTTTCATCAAAACAAAACAAAACGTACTTCTGATGCTCATAATGTATCAAATAAATTTTTAGGAGCTTGAAGATGACAAAACCTACACAAAAACAATGAGATGTACAGCAAAATGTTTTGGATTCAGAGTCCCCCCCCCCCTTTAACAGGATGCAGCTGTAAATACTGAATGTATTTATTTTTGCTGACTAAATACTAAACAACACATAGACTCTAAATGCAAGGACAACAAGAAACTGGATTTAAAATGGGACCAGCCATTAGTGTCAGAACATAATCCGAGTCATTTCTGACAGGACAGATGTGACAATGTGCTATCTTTTCTGCATCTTATCTGCATTCTGGTCTTCATTGTACACTTCATTGTAAGATTTTCACCCTCAACTAAGCCAGGGACTCTACAGCCGTGGTGATGCTCAAACAAAACACTCATACGTACAGTCATACTATGTCTAGTCATGCAAGATTTGAATACTTTTTCCACCACTGCACTAGTTCTAGTTTTATCTTGGGATTGCCATTGCTGAAGTTGCCTTGCACAGCTGCTGTGTCCACATTTTTCAGTTTGATCCTAATTGGAATAACAGTCCTTAAACGGCCCCATCCATGTCATCTGTACATGCTGACAGCAGTGGTGTAACAGCGGATCACAGAAAGTCTGAGCCAGCACCATGGATGAGCAAGACTTCCCTTGTACGGGGCGACCCAGAGGATGTGGTCTGGTGCTAGCAGGGGGCAGGCGTCGGGATCAGCAAGTGTCACCACTTTTTCTTCAGAGCTCCAGCACCCAATTCTCTTGATGTGTCTAGACAGCCATGGCTGGAATGACAGCGAGAGCAGCCCAGGGCGGCGTGGTATCCTCAGTGCTGTGGCTTTTGACAGCAGCCTTCCCGTCCGTCTCCCCTCCACTGAAAAATCAAAGCCATGGAGACTGAGTATCAGTTCAGTATTGAACCCTGTCAGTATGTCAGCTCCATGAAACACGGGATCTTTGGTCATTGCCATTAAACAAAAACTAGTTTTTACATCACAGTGAGTATAATATGACAGTGGCTCAGATTGTATTCAGCCACAACATGTGACCTTTATGGCTGAGAGGATTGCCCCTTTTACCTTCCTGTGTTTTATAAATGGATTTTTCCGTCCATCCATCCATCAATCCATCCTTCTTTGTTTGCGTATTCGGGGGCAGGTCACGGGCGCGGCAGCTCAATGTTTATTAATAATTATTTCTCTTTATGAATTTGGTGATATTATGATATTATAATAAAGGAGGTGGAAATACAAAAAGGTCTTTCAGCTCCGGGAGGTAAACACTTTTTGGATGCCACAAAACAAAAACTTCCTATTTTATCAAGTGTTTATGAAATTATGTCAGAATGTATTGGCTAATGCTACAAGCAGGCAAAATGTCCCCATCCTCAAAAGTAATATTCATGTACTGCAGGGTAGCTTGTTACTAATAATAATAAAAGTAAAGCATGAAAAATGTATGATAGGACTGTTTTTTGTTCTACAATGACCCTGTTTGGATGCTTGTTGTAGAAAGAGAAACTTGGAAACCAATTTATACTTCACTGTGAAACTATGAAATACACTGTTTTAAAAACAAAGTATTTGAAGATGAAGACTAACTGCTGAGTTGGCAAACAAAACTATCTGAATTAAGTTTGACTGGGGATGCTTGTATGCAAGTCTAGCTGTCTTCATTTTGAGAGCACATCTCTGTGCAACATGCTTTCATATTTCTTCACTTTTTGGATGCAAGTCTCAACTTTACTGTTCTGCATTCGCTCTTTGAAAAATAACTGTTTCTGAAACGCCACTGGGTTCTAGAGCTCAAGAGTGTTGCTGCTGTTAGTGAAGGCATGCAGCTTTCTATTAGACACACACACAGTCAATCACTTTTTTCCTTTGTTTTTTTTTACTCTTGTGCTGCTGTAAGTGAATTTCCATGGTTTGGGATCAATGAAGTTTGTCCTCTTTCTTGCAATCTCACAGGGTTGTTTATTGCTATTTTGTTCAGCAGTATGTGTGTTTCCAAGGGGCTGGGAGAAGTTGGGTGCATATCATTTGTGTTGCTATGAACTTGTTGGATTTGAAGTACCATGACTGTATTCCACTCAAACATACCTCCAGCTTTCCAAAGTATCCAACCTTCTACATTTTGTAAATCCATTACATCATGTAAATGTCAAGAAATAAAAAAAAAAGTTTGGCTTTTGCTTCAGAAAATCAGCCGTTTGGAGACATATCTACTGAATTAAAGACTACAGACCGTGTCAACAGTCATGAGCAGGGAGTAAAAACACCCAGAGGAGCATCTCCCAAAGCTCCAGCGTTAACTGCCCCCATGGCAACGGCTGTCAACCTCCGCCTCACACACAGTCAGGTTCACTTTTAAACACACACACACACACACACACACGCACAGAGGCCACATTCATCGCATTACAACCTCTCCGAAGACTAACGCAGAAGTACAGATCTATGTTTGAATAAATGTTCTTTAATTTCTGCATGAACTTTTGTATCTCAACTTTTGTCTAAAAACTAGAATCCGGAGTCTCCTGTAAAGCCTGAGCCAGAATCAAGACTTTGACCCTGAGATATTGAGAATAACAGGATGTCCGTATGCTGTTATTGTAATGTCAGGCTGACCGGGACATATTAGTCCTTATTTGTCATACTTTGGGGATATTATACAATTTTCTCGAAAGTGTAGACTGAAAAGAGAAGGCTCTTTTAGTGTCTTTCTCAGTTTACAATAGTATTGCATTGCAAGTCCTTGTTTAGTTAAAGTTTGTCTGAGCATATGTTCCGTCTTTCACACTCTTATGGAATATTAACGTGCACCTGCAGCTAGTATAGTACTCAACTAGTTTTTCTTGAATCACATTAGAGATAATAATGGCGTTGCCACTATTTCAATCTATTGTGCACACAGGCACACGTAAAACTGCAGTTAACAATCAGAAAATGGTTTGATTATTCATGAGTCAAATACATAAAAAAAGATATGTCTGGAATAACCTCTGACATTGCTAATGGTGTATACGTTTCTTGGTAAATCACACACACACACACACACACACACACACACACACACACACACAGTCCTTAAATTGAAACACTAATTTGTGGTTTTGTTGTCTGAATGGGCTTGTTAACTCTACTCACCACGCAGCTCACCATGGCATTATGTCACATCCATCTCAATAATACAACATAAGTTTTGTAAACTCAGTCAACATGTCGACACAGCAATCTCGAAACCTTTATTCAAGTTCAGGTGAAACCTGTTTGGCCAAGTTTAGCACAAACACATTACAGACATCTCTTACTGGATGCACAGAGCTTAAAGCTAAACAAGTGTATCTAACAATGATTTCCTTTAAAGTTCCCTGGATCTTGTATAAAGGCTCTCTTCACCCCAAATCCTGCATGAACAAACTTACTGCAGTTCAGTCTGGTACAGCCATGCTTTCTCAGCTCAGATTTGTACAAAAAAACCTTCCTCCCATATGATGGATGAAGTTTGTTTTGGGATTTTCACACGCAACCTTTTCGCTCAATGTAAAAGGATTTCAGAAAGTTTATTTTGCTTGTTGCCAGTGGTTTTGGTTGCCATGGTCCTTTCCATTTGTCCTGTACAGTTGAAGACATTAGGACCCATTTTCCTTAGAGGAAGTCTATAGAGCTCTCTTGTTCATCCCAGTGAAGAATGACAAACTTCAAGAAATTTGATGTAATTCTGCCTCTAATGTCTCCTCCAGGGGAAAAAATGTACAATGTCTTCATTTAAGTCATCATAGCAGGACACAAATTAGCGTCAAGGCATATGTAGTTTGTGTTTAAAAAAAAAAAGAACAGTCTGTAATCCTAATAAACAGAAGTTAAAAATTAAAAACCAGCTAGGTTTTAAATTCAAACACTGCATGCCATTTACATTTAAGTTACTTTTCTTCTAAAAATTGTTCACATAGTAGTTCACATATGTTATTGATCTTAGTTGTTTGGATTCACTGTTTTTTTTATAAAATAGTTTTTGTCCTCAAGAGATATTCAATTTACAACAATGTAAAACAGAAAGCTGGAGCCAGAGAATGTATCTATCAAAAATGGAAGGAGTCTGGTTGTTGCTTTTCTTAACGTTTCATCCCATTGACTTCACATTTGTCGAGTGCAGGCTTTTGCTGAGGACCCAAGGAAGTGCAGTAGGAGCTCTTCAGATATACGGAATATATTAGTAGTGTGTTGGTACACATTGTGTAGTATATTGAGAGGGGACCTCACAAACCATAACACTGCAGAATGACATGCTGGGTACAGCATATAGTATGTTGCTTTCTCCAGATGGGTTAAATAATGCAAATGTAGGCTACCTCCACCTTTTGTTTATCTCATGTATTCTCCAGTCAGTACAAGATGACTGGAGAATCTACGTAACACTAGATACAACACCAGTACCATCCTGATGAAAACAGACATCTTCACAATCTTTCGTCAGCTTCCTGGGAGTAGAGAAACTCTCTGTTTCCCACCAAAGAACGCAGTCACTCCATTTCTACTCCATAATCCCCCTTAGGCCGCTTTTTCTTCAGGTTGTTCACATGTAGTGGAAGACATCAATGCAAAGAATCAGCTTCTCTACTTCCTCGAGTGCCTGTTATCTTGACAACTCCTCAATGATCCACCTCTCACTGACCTCATCTGATCTGCTCCTCCACACCTCTGGTTTAAACCAATCAGGCGCCACCTTGTAAAGGTGGTCATTAACACTGGGACCGAAAGCCCGGGGCTGATTGACCACCAAGCTTGGATAATTGCTTCAACCATAGAGAGAGTTTAGAAAGTATAGCTTGCACGTTTCTTCCCTTTAAAAACTTCTTTCTCCAGATTTTTGCAAAGCAGTGATTTCAGAAAATCAACAACGTTAAATTTCCAATTCATGTTGAATGAAGACACTTTGTAATATTGCATTGCATGATGAAATAGAGGAAGCAAAAAATAGAGTATGACACAATTGGTGTTTCTTTTTCTTTACATTTATTATCATAAAATGTGGTTCAGACATTCATGTTTCTGAATTGTAATAACCTTGAATGACTTCTGACTTTTTATCTAGCACTATCATCAGGTCAATATTTCTAATTTGTCAAATGTTTTCTGTTATGACAAAATATGTAGCCTACTTATTATAAGGGGCCGTGTACACTAACACACATGCATGTTCCCATTTGATATACACGTACTGTACCCGAGTTGGCTATCTTAAAAGGGGCCATACTCTAAACACTACAGATAAAGGCTGGGATTGCCTCCACATGCCTTTTGGACACATGCCGCATGCACGCACTCTGACATTTGAGGATCTGGCCTAGAATTTGAATTAGGATTGAAGAATACTCAGCTGTGCAATGTACTCAACTGTCCATCCACTGGCGAATCTTAAAATGTAAAACCTAAATCCTGACTTTGAATCCCTTGAAATCCAAGTTCCTGTTCCTAATTCCTGAAATATTTCAAAAATAACCTCAATATACGTAAATCATAAGCACAGCAACTCCACGGGCTGGTCTAGCCCCACAGGAAGAGTTTAGAAGGATGTGGTTTTGTTTTCCCCATTTTGTTTCTGCTTTTCTTGTCTGTTTTTGGGGATTCTGAATGTCTGACTTGGATTTTTATTTCTGCTGAATTTCCCTCATCTATTTATGAACTAGACGTGGATTAACGTGGATATTTGGTTGTTTTGTATTTCAAACATACATAATGTTACATTTCTAACATACATTTTAAAACCTTTTGATTGAAAATCCAAGGTATTTTTTTTTCAGAAACACAATTCTGATCTTTGATTTCACTAATACACAAATGTCTGATGACCTCTATCATGTTGAACATTAGGGACGTTTGGCTGGTTTGTCTGGAAGGATCTGCAGTGGGATTTTAATGCTTTTTCGTGCCATCGAGTGTTGCTTAGCAGGAGGAGTCTGGTTGTTCTGGGTGTGGGAGAAAAATTATGGTACTGAAGTAAAACAACGTGCTCAGCATGTTAAATGCCAACATCTAAAATAAAGAATGAATGGATATAAAAATGCACTCTTTGGAATCTTGTGGATTGATGCATCTAGCTGCTTCAGGTCTATTCATCTCTCTGTTCTGGCCTTTGTGGCACATTGAGTCAAGGTTTTTGATGAAAAGCTTTCCTTGAAAGGGCGTTGAAGTAATTTTCTCCACACTGCAATTTAGAGAGTGAGATGCACAAACAATCTAAACTGAAGTAGAAAAGAAAACAAAGGGAAAATCACTTACTGTGATTTCGAGCATGCACACTAAATGCAGGAAAATGTTCCCGTCTCTTTAGTGCTGAGTGGAACAAGAGCCTATAACAGGCAGGAGCATTTATCTACTTTCTCAAGGGCTGCTCAACTCAACGTTGAATTCACCTGAGGCACCATTAGGCTGCTTTTTAATCACCCAGGTGCAGAGAAAAGGGAAGCCTGTTGGGATTTAAGAGAGCTGAATGTGTGGTCCTGTTGAGTTTAACATTTAGAGCAAGGCACTTATAACCAGCAGGGTTGAGGGTTCATTTCCCAGAGGCCATAGATAACACGTAAACAGTGTGCTTCATTTCAATAGCATTGTGTGTTTTTTTCTGCTAATGGGGAGGATAGTAATTCTGTAATTAGATTAGAGACACGGTCTTGTGACCCAAAGGGTTTTGGTTCAATCGTCCCAATGAGCTGGGAAATCAGCTGGATGAGTAATAGTCATCGTCTTGTTTGTTCCAGTGGTACATGCAGTAGAGAATGAGATTTATGCAGTTTCAATGTCAATAATGATACAGTAACAAAGGATCAAATTAAAATCATTAAGATAGGGAGTAATAGAGTTCAACAATGTGGTTCCGGAAATAAGATCCCCTGGTTGTCTCCATGAGGATATTGATTATCAGCCATAAACCATCCAAGGTAGACTTACCACGAGCTACCACAATGTGAAACAAACGTTTCTGCTCCTGTAGACAATCTATAATATGACTTTCATTTTTTTTCTCCAGTCCGGGCCGTGGAGTTTGCATTAATTGTTCGACGTTGAAGAACATAACTTTTTTTTGACATACTATACTATGACTTTAATAACACTTTTTTCTACATACTATGCTATGACACTTTTTCAACATAATGTGACTTTATCACTTTTTTTGACATTGAAGATTATGACTTTTCCAACATACTATACTCTAACTTTTCTCTCCTTTTTTTAAAATACTATGACGTATAACACTTTTGTTTGTTACTATGATTTGAAATATACATTTCAGGGCAATTGTACCAATACTTTCTGGGGTATACTTGTATATATTAATGGAGGGCTTGGTAACACTTAATTAGAACAATCAGCTTACATTTTTATTATTTTTTAAGACGTTGCCCTGAAATTGGAAAATTCCTATTAACTTTAAAACACTGAGCTTGAATGATCTCTGCTCAGTGCACAAAACAAAATACATTTAGAAAAGAATGTATTCAACATGTTAGGAATATTCAGGTTCATTTGGGTTAAAAAGACCAGTTTTCCCACCGCTTTTAAATGCAACACAACAAACTAAACAATCTGAACCAGCAGCCTTTGAACGTTGGCTCTTAAGTACAAATCCCTTCATGTAAATCTTTTCATGAAAGGTACAAAGAAATTAAATGTTTTTTTCAACTTTTTAACATGAATGATTTTGATACTACATATTTCTCTGATTTGTACATGTTTTAAAAACATAACAGTCCAAAATACTTTCCATGATATTTTTTTGCTAGATTTTTAATCTGTGATTAAAAGTCTATGAAACAGCCTCGTCTTCTCCTAATCTGTCCATGGTTCTTGTCGGCAGTCTGATGTCTACACCTGCTCCTGCCACTGTGTGCTTTAGGTGGTCAATAACTTCTTATTTTAGTGTGCTTAAAAAGTGACAGCATTCATTAAAAGAAGAGTGACCTTTAACCAATCAGCTGACGTGTCTCTAAAGTCCCATGGAAATGCACCAGGTAACACGTTGAGCTCCTTCTATTAGTCATTTACATGCACAGGTCACCACAATCCTCAGCTCTTAGCTCTTTTCCCACAGGGAGGGCTATCTTTGCCTCTTGCCCTGCGGGCCGCCAGCCTCTAGGGAGCTTTGTTAAAATGTTCTGTCTATGCAGGAATGCAGCTTCGCTTTTTATAACTTGATTTGAGATAAATGCAGGAAGCTGGAGCAGAGTTTGGAGTGGCATTGCGAGGGAAGGAAATGGATTGTAATTGGCAGATACTGCGGCAGCAGAGTGAAAGGCAGCCTTGTTGTCATCAATTTACAGCTATTCATTTGCACCTGTGGCCATTCACAGTCAATAAAGTGGGAGATTAATTGTGTTGGTTTTATTCAGGAATATACACAGTGCATTCACACACACTCATTCACTCTTGAATAGAATAAGATGTTGCAGATCATTTGTCTAGGCCAGGGTAAATGCTTTTAAATGATCATGTCATATCATCAACCCATGGTGCAGGTGCAATTGATAACATAAAAGATGGCTCACTTCCAGTGTCTAACCAAGGCCTACTGGTGAACCATCATGCATACCAGGATCATGAATTTAGAAAAACAGTCAAAATTCATGTTGAGTGTACTACATTTCCAGTTTTACAATGATCACAAATGTAAAGAAATGTTTTACAGCATCAAAGCACGTACTGGGATGTATTTGACTTCTCTGTCTTTGCATTAAAACAGCAGACAGGAAACAGGTTTTGAATAGAGAATGCTCTCATTCTGGGTGTTTCAAAATAATTAGCGCCCCTGTTATCAAAGGCGTGCATTCATTTGCACCTATACACAGACTCATCACTGCATTTAATTTTTTATGTGCTGTACATGTAGTGCACATATGTAGTATTGAACCATACAGTCTCTCAAGATTTTAAATCAAAGTGCTTAAAAGCAAATTGTGTTTTCACTACGGTCGTGGATTCCTACTAAATAAAGGCTCTTTATGAGTCCATATACCCTCTGAAGACAGTTTTTAATGCTGCTTAAAGGCAGACAGGTGGTGGTTTATGCATCAACGTCACTCAGATTAAATACAAGTTAAAAACAGATGAAAGTTAATGAGAAAATCCATTAAAACGTCCACTTGGATTTATTTGAATGATAGAACGGCGCCTCCAAAGATAGAGTAAATGTATGCAGATTATTCTTTAGATTTGTGGCGTGCTGATATAAATAGATAGATGTCATCTTTTATTGTATCAACATCACTCTAAACCTGAGCTACTTGAAATTCTAGTTTTGAACTTTTCTGTGGAATGATTTGTTGTATTTTTTTTTTTGAATTTCTTTGAAAGCATCAGCAAATAGTGACAGACTTGGAGCTTTTAGCTGGGAACTCATTATCTTGACAACCTGAGCTGTTTACTGCACACACCCCGGCAAATAAACTGGAGATGACACAGCATTTAGAGTTCCCGGGGTGTTGAATCAAGCTTTCAGAGTTATCACTGCAAAGACAGAAGAAAGACTGTTTACTTTTGGTCTACAGACACCCGAATGTCTAGTTGCATGGCAACCACTTGGAATTGAATGGAAAATGAGTTGACCTGTGCAACGTGAGCCTGAAATCAGCCGGCACTGACTCCCACTGTTCCATTGGTAATGTACGTTGTTGTCAGGAATACACTGACATTGGTGGGATGCTGCACGTTATGTAATGAGTTTGGAGAGAATCTGGTTAATGGAAAAGAAGATTCAACTTTATTGATCCTGATGGATGAAGAAACATCCACACAAGAAAAAAGCAGAAGCCAAAACATGAGTAGGATATAAAATACGCTTTTGAAACACAACAAATGCTAAATAAACTTAATAGTGCAATAAGATGAGGTTATGTAAAGAAGCTCATTATAATTTTAATACACGTTCATTTGACTCAAAACTGTGAAATAAGTAAAATTCTTTAAATAATTTAAAGACAATAATTAAGCTACGTTCAGCTGCATGTGTGTGGGAACGGAGTGAGAATGTAGTGCCAAAAAAAGCTGTTTGGAAAATATTCTGAAACCTAAATAACTCAAGAGTATAGGCTCCACTGGCAATGGAGAAGAAAAGAATTAGAAACAAATATAATATAATAGAAAGAAATGTAATACAGGGAAAATGATGCAATCAGAAACCTTCTTGAATCTTGCTCTCAATAATAGCCCGGATGACAAGAGCTTTGATTTGTCCACGTGTGTGAGTTTGACCTGCCTGCAGTGAGGGGGGGGAAACAGGACTTGACCAATTTGGTGTAATATATTACTGTAATTATCTCATCCATGTCCCCTCTCAGAACTCACCACTGCTCTGCAGTTAAATTAAAACTGTTCTCAAGACCAGAGAGGGATTTTTGTCTACAACTTTTCTGACATGAGACGTCCAAGTCCAGAGTTTTCTCTGACATGGTCAGTCCACCAGGCGCAGATGTGTAGCATCCGACTGCCTCTCCCTTTGTTCCGTAGTCCGCCATGTGCCATACCACACAGGAAGTGAGAGACTTGCAGGTTTGGTCATTTTTCCTGGTTATTATTTGTGTTTCTGCCATAAGGCTCTACATTTTAAATGGTCTCTTCCATTAAGTCCAGTTATGAATGACATGGATCAAAGATTAGTGGCTGTGTTCTAGCTGTTTAAATAGTGTAGTGATGTAGATTGGGAGTCTCCACAGGGTGTTTACTTTGAAAAATGACTGGATGCTCGAGCCCTTCCACTTCCTGTCGGGCATGTGAACACTCTTTCTGTCTGATCCCAGAGGATAAAGGATATTTAGGGATTGCTAAACTCTTTCCTTGAGCCCTGATTAGGTATTCAGTTTAGCAATATCTTACTATATTTCACACTGATCAACAATTAGTTTTGCTCCTACAATTTTTGGTGTGTGTCTCATTTTAAATTTTCTGACAATGTGGCCATTTCATTTTACAAAAGAATATTGTGCACACTTTTCTGGAACATGAAAGGAAAGACGCACCAATGGATGGAAACTAACAATAGCTCGTCGGCAAGGCCAGGCAGCTTTATTCGTACAGCACATTTCAACAACAGGACCATTCAAAGTGCTTCATACAGAATCAGTTAAAAAAAAAAAAAAAAGCTAGGCTTATAAAGTTAAAGCAAGAGCCTAAAACGTACATTGGAAACAGGAATGTGAGGCCCAAGCGAAAACCAGCGGCATGACACATGTACACAACGCAAACTGATATAATTCCCTGGCTATTAGCCAGCAGCAGTCCCATTAAATTACTTCGGATTGCGCCTCATGAGATTTTCCCACATGCAATGAAACAGTACAGTGCACAGTGAGTAGAAGATGGCCAAACTGCCAGGAAGGTCATTATTCTAGCATTTAAAAAATAATTCTCCCTGAGAAGGTAATTGCCACTCAGCTTTGTTTAGCCATGATTTCCCCACAGTTCTTTATTTCTGGTGTTATTATTTCTTTCAGTTGTACTTTTATTAAACAGGGGTTTTAGTATTTCGGGAAAACAGGCAAACAAGAGGTATTCAGTGAGTGTTTTCCCCGTGGTAAAACACTGCTAGGGAGAAAACTAACGGAGAAAAATACAGGATGAAATGCATTGTATGCTTTTCAAAAGATAATAACATCCCTTTATGATTCGCATGGCACAACTGAATTGCAAGTCAGAATAGACTGTGTATTATGAAACACTTTCAAATCCATCCTGTTTACCCACGGCGGATTGTGAAATATTTCACAGTGAGTAGGAGCTGACAGAAGCCTTGGGGAGCAATTATTTAATGGGAGGTTCTACAGAAGTCGATAGCACATGTGGCTTGGCTTCAATAAGTCAATATTTTTGCGTCACCTGTCTCAAGTGCCTGATGTAGCCTGAAACCCATCTCTGTTCCTTCAAGTGTCAATTTTTGATTAAAGCAGCTACCTAGATTTTAAATATACCAGGTCAGGCCTCCCTTTATTATTGATGTTCATTTGTTTTTTATGAAACATGTTTTTCCCACAGTGGGAGGGCTTCCCCCCCCCCCCCTACCTCCCAGAAACATGGCTGCCATTCCAAACAGTTGCCTCATCCTGCTTGCATTTTCTCATGTGCATTCTCTAATTTTCTCTGTGTGTGTTTTGTGTTGGCAATGTGAAACCCTGCATGAGGATTTGCATAAGATGTAGGATCGGAAGAGTGCACGCTTGTTGAGCCTTTGATGTAATGCTTGTCCCCTCCTACAGTAAATCCCTGCCTCCGTGATAGTTATGGGTGCTCAAGTGTGATGTGCAAAGCTTCAGAAGAAGATCCATTTTTGAACACAGATGTTCCTGAATAATTTAAAATATTACTTTTTATGTATGTCGGCTGAAACTGGGTAAAATGTACGGTCTCTCACTGTTTTCACTGCTTATATTTACATGAATGAGCAATAAAATAAAAGTCTAAGTCTCTAGAGACAGATTTTTGCAACATGGGTTCTTTTTTGTCTTGTACTAAACATTGTGTGTATAAAGTATGGTGCTACTTTGCTTCTTACTTGGATGCGTGTCCAGAAACCTGATCATTGCTTGAAGGGTCAGTTTGACCAACTCACAAATGAATCAATAAATAATCCCACTCTAAAGGTAGAAAGAGAAGAAATTAATCACTGGTGGTTGTAAATATTCAATGAGGGTTTACAATGTCTGCTAGTGTGTAAAAGCAAACCCCAGATTCCCTCTCGTTTTAGAAAAACCTTTGTCTGCTTGGAGTTTGGCCTTGTCATATTTCCTCTATTTGAGTATGTCACTTTCCTAGCTTCCTCTTGGATGTATGCTTGTGATCTGGCATCTGGTCATCACATTTTTATAGAGGTTGACCTAGAAACGTCCCAGACACAGCAAAGTAAAAAAAAAGGCAGGCAGAGTGCAGGGCGTCTGGGGTTACAGACACCACCACACACTTCTCATCGGTCAGAAGTGATGCTTGAGATGGATTGGTTTTGTTGGAGTCTGAACATTTTTCGGGGGAAATCCTAATCAATGTGCCTTTGAGCTCTAATGTGTGTTGAATGGTGTCCTGTCCTGCACATAGTTTTGATTTTAAGATTTTAAGATTCCAGCCAGCACCCAACACCGCTGAGGTGTTGTCATTGAAGCACACTGCATGTAGGCATGTATTCGATACTAACGGTGTGATAACCTTCAACAAAAATATCACGAGTTCATGTTATTGCAATTACAGCTTTAAAAAAAAAAAGTTTTTGTCTGGATATACAACTGTTTTTTCTTCCATTGAACATAATGTATTTTATTTTTAAACACAATGCATATTGACAGGGAGAGAGATTTCTAAACTGCACTTCCTGTTATGTCCACTCACACAAAAACAGCTCGTACCTCAGGAACGGTATGACAGAAAATGTTTGTGGTTTTGAAACCTTGACTTTTTCAAACCGCGGTGTACCTTGAAATGATTACCGACCCATGCCTAATTGCGTGCGTGACAAGTTTTGCAAGTCATGAGTAATCTTGGCAATGAGAGCCCAAGTCAAGACCAACAACACCCACATCGTGTCCAAGTCTGAGATAAACAAATTGAACGCTGCAGTGTTATGTGTATTAATTTTTAAACAAAGCTTTTAATTTGATAGTCATAAACTATTTAAATTTTCACCTTAACATGTTATTTCTCTGGATACATACATGTCGCCTCCTTTGTAATGTAATAATAATGCTCCACAATGTTGGCAAAGCTGGAACTGTAAACAAAAATGTAGTATTCTAAAAATAAAAGAGGCACAATGGGCCTTGATGTCTTTATAAGGTTGTCTGATACATGACAGATTGTATTTACATGTATTTGACATGCCGACCATGTTGTCTTTATGCTGCAGTTTCAGTCTCTCTTTTCATTCCAACTCACATTTTCCCTTGTGGACAATCAATTTGACATCTATGTAACTAAGCAAAGCACACACTATGCATACATGATGATGAAATTGTAGATTTATGGTTCAGTGAGAGCTAAAATAGGATGTTACTGGTGAAACACCTAGACCGCAGCTCTCTCAGGGCCTCTCAGGATGGAAGGATTTGCCATGCATCAAGATGATTTGTCATGAGCCGAGCAGGGTGTAGGCGGATTATGTCTTTGAGAATCCGTATGCAAGAGATGTGAAAGGAGAATATAATTTGTTCTGGAGTGAAAAATACATGGAACTGTCCCTTGACTTTTTGCATGTTTATGGAAAACTCTGGTTCACCTTAATGTGTTTTTCTTTCCCATGTGTACATTGAAAGACTTAAAAAAACATTTTTAATGGAAACCAGCTATTGTGTGGTATGGAAGAACGGCCCCTCAGTGAATGACACTTTGATTGAGTGGCAGAGAATAAGCCTTCATCACCTGTCAGTCGGATAGTTTGGAGCAGAAACTGGGAACTATATTTAGCTAAAAGGTGACAGACTAGAATGAATGAGTTGTGGAAATGGACTGTCACTGTCAGAGCCGTGCACCTTGACCAGTCTGACAGGTTTTAAATCTGAAATGGTAATATCACACAGAGCAATATGAGAAGAGAAGGTTACATATGTAACCATGATTATTTGAGTCACTACCTCTCTATCCGTTTCTTATTTTAAATGTATGACCAGTGTTGGGCAAGTTACTTCCAAAATGCAATATATTATAGATTACTAGTCACTGTCATTTGAGAGTAATTAGTTACATTACAATATTACTGTCTCTATATTTTAATGCTTTATGCAACTTTGCATTTCTTTTGAGTTACTTTCACCAAAATAACAGTGGTAGTTTGACTTGGCAGGTAGCTTAGTTTGTGAATTTCACAACTGGATCAATAAAGTCTTCTCTTTATTTTGCATAATTAATATGAATATGCAAATTAACTAAAGCTATGAAAATAAAGAAGTAAATCATGCAATTGGCAAATAGCAGAAAATAAAAACACTCAAAAGCACCTTACAGTTGTATTGAAGTACATAAATACATTGAGAAAATGCAATGATATTACACGTAGCAAGCAAACGTTAATTCCCAAGATGTTTCTCTCTGTCAGTAGCTCGCCACGCTGACGGACCATCTCCTGTTGGGACACAGATGTCGTCCGTACCGTCTCTGGTTCTGGCTCTGACCACGGGGACAGTGACAGGACAGCACCTCGCTTCAACGCAACGTCCAAATCTCGCAAATGCATCGGTCTCTGCAGTCATCTCAACCATTAAATACAACAACAGGAAGTACTACTTACAGCTTTCCCCCCCCCTGTATAGTAATGTTTCCCGGGGTTAATGACTCTTACAAAACCAAAACACCACCAAATTAGTAAATTAGTATTGCGTTATATTATTGCGTTACAGCAAAAAGGAATACATTACTGTAAGTGCGTTACTTATGAACTGCATTACTCCCAACACTGATGGGGACTGATGCAGACTGTTACTCAATGGGTCTCTAAGATAGTACCTTCATTCAGAGAAACATGGTTATATTGTAACCATGCCATGCATCTCAACAAAGCCGACGTTTCTTTTACAACCAAATCTCTCTGAACTCATGGATGTTTGAGGCCCAATAGACAATAATGATGATAACATATATTTCCAGGTTACAGTAGATGTATTTTGTGCACTAGTTAAGATTTCTCTGCATCATTTTTGCATTGTTGCAATGTGATGTATTTTCACTTTATACCAAAAGAATGACAAACATGTAGAAAGAGATAATCACATACAGAAACAAAGCATAGTACACTAGTTATGCAAAGGTAAAAATCATTTAAAAGAAGAAAGAATAACATTAAGATACAAATGACCAACACATCCTCCAAACCTCACAGTCACATTGGTTGTTTATTCTTGCCCTCTAATAAAAGCACCTTTCTTTTTGGGGTTCAAAACCTTTCCAATAGGCCAATAACCTCAATGAAGACATGATTTATTACAGGACTGTTGTAGTGAGAGCATCAGTTTAAGTGTACCTCATAAATTGGCTACAGAATATACATGCTACTGTTTGCACTCTGATTCAATGCTAACTGCGTTGTGTTTTCCAGGTGACAATTCATCCTCCATGTTAACTACTCATCCAACAATTAAACAGTCAGTTCATTAAATCTGCTAGTTGTCAAGGCTGTCCTTCTAACAGCTTCATCTGTGTGAAGTATGCCTTAGCTAGACATTTGAACTTAATTACGGACCCCTAATCAAGCTACAATATCTAGATAATCTTATCTTCCATTAGAATCTTCATTTCCAAAGTTATCTGGTAACTTTAAAAGGTATGTTTTTTTTTTAGTATTATTATTTGAATTTAAAAAGGGAAATTACACTTTATGTTATATGTGTCCACTTCGTTACATCCACCTAAAATAGTACATACATCGTCATACAAATTAAAGACAACGTAAAATAAATAAATAAATAAAGACAATTTATCGGCATGTGAATCTGATATCTGACAGACTGACTGACTGAAAGAGAAACATTATGTTAATACTGACTCACTGAGGAATATTTGGTGCAGATATTCACTCATTATCTATCAATGTTTCTGCCAAAATTTGATTCTTGACCCATTTCCACTTGACCAGTTCAGTCGTACAGAGGAACGCTGGGAAATACTGCGCCTTAAAACCAAATTGTGACATATTAATCCATCCCAGTTATATATCATATGTCCCTCAGAGATAGAAGATGCTGCAAAGTCAAAATGAAGAGAAACAACACTACATTTATTGGAGATGGCATCCAATTGATCTGGAATAAGGCCGGGTAATTGCACTTTCCTTTCATGTTGGGTTTGTTTGGAATCTGAGACCAAGGAGGATTACGCCACCTCCAGCAAACGCCCACGCTTGGAAGGCTCACTCGCTGTGATAAAAAAACAAAATCCTCCAGCATCAAATACTGCAGTCAGTTGGACCATGCTTGCTCCAGAAAAAAAGGAAGAGAAGAGGATTTAGGACTCTAGGTTATTGCTAATAAGTGATAAGACCCCTTGAATTGTCAGTGAAAGCTCACATCTTAATTATATCTCTTCCAGCAGAAGTTCAATACCTGAACATTTTTTCATGACACATTTTGGTTCGTCTGTGGGCATAAATGTAAAAGTATTATTTGGGAGTGTACCAATGACCAAAATAAGTTAAGATGTTTTTTTTTTCTATTCTGGGACTTCTTTTGGAGTTCTGTACTTGTCCAAAGCAGGCCTAATATCTAATAAATACACAACCATTCTTTTGCATATTGTCTTGAAATTCAGTAAAACTATCTGCTAGGTTTGGAATGTAAACCTAAATAAACCTAACAACTGTGTTAGAGTAAAAGAAGAAAAGAAGAAGCATGAAGTATTCAGCCCTCCCCCCAAAACTGGATGTTTCATTTTTTATTCATGGTCTTTCACTATAAAGACCATACGTATCAGCATAGAAACCATCTTCAGATCCTCAATCAGATGAATTAAATTACTAAGGAATAATTAGTCCAACGCATGGGACACCGCAAAGTCCACAGAATAAAACAATAATTATACTTAAATCGACTGCATGCAGGTCTATACACACACAGGAAGTCCAACAAGGCTGCCTCTCTGTCTGCTGCACACTGCTTCGAGAAACAGATGATAAAAAAACGGAAGGTTAAAGAGCTGATGTGCCTTCGGAGAGTACAACACAGCTATTTTAACATAACACAAGCAATAATAGACCAAGGTGAATCCCAATAATCTAAACATAACTTGTGTGAGAAAAAACCTAAGAGGGCAAAACAGCAGCAGGTCTCACGGAGCTTCAGTGTATCAATCAATCCCAAGCAAACCACAGGAGCCTCGGCTACAACATGAGCTCCTTCACAATAAAACCTGTAGTTTTTGCTCCTCTAAGAGTGCAAGGAAAAATCCATAACACACTAATATCGCTGCTGAAGCAGGCAATTGGCTGAAAAAGCAGTTAAAACTAAAACATCTTCCATGTCAGTATGGGCCAACAAATCACTACCTGCAATCTTCAAAGACCTTCATGATAGCTTTTAGAAAGACTATCGAAACACCTTACTGTTTAATCCTTAAATACTGGTGATTGAGATCCCTAGTAAATCTGGCCCCCCATTTCGTTTAATTTCACGGGGAAAATACCTATGAGATGCTAGGATTTTTCCCATGTGTGTCTGTGTTCACTTGGGCAGTCACATACTCAATGTCTGAAACAAGTAACGCTTTCACACAACTGTCAGTATTTCCCGCCTTGCATTGTTGTAATTAGTCAGCATTATTCAAGATTCACACAAGATTTGCTTAAACAGCTCTGCTTTTTCAAATCTTTCCAGCTCAAATAATCCTTGAAACCCGCGTGTTCACCAAAAATAGGCTGTCTCTCCACTTCTAACCAGCAGCTATTGTCTTGCAGCGAAGTCTCGCTTCCCTGAGTCCTTGCAGAACAGTCGAGTGTCTCTTCAAGGAGCACAAGCCTGCTTGGGAAGGCCAGATGGCGCGATCAGCTGGCCCTCCTCAGAGCCTGGCATGCCTGGCTTGTGCTCACTCAGATCCCTTTGTCGTCTAATGTCTAACTTGGATTTTTAGTCAACCTGTGCCAGGCCAGCCGGCTCAAAGAGAATATTTACAAGGCACTTCTGTGTCAGTCTGGCGTCGAAGAACGCACAAGGTTTCTCCTTCTTTAACACTTCTAGAATCAACAGTGGGAGAGCTGGAGACGAACTTCCCACTGCTCGGGTAATGTTCAAAAAGTGACAGAGCCTCTGATGTTGGAGCCTTGATCTTGGCGTTGTTTCTTACTAGGCTCTGGCATTGTTGATTAGCAGCTTGTGAATAGTCGCTTTGCATCAAGTCCCCCTTGGTGAGAGCCGACAGCAGAGAGTTATGTCACGTAGCCCCCTCGCAGTATAAATAGGTTATTGAGCTCCTTTGTGACGTGTCTTGATGTATCATGGGCCCCTTGGCTCTTCTCAGGTTGGTGATATCCAGTGTGCTTGAGAAGAGAACCCCCACTGTAATTTTTCTAACTACATACATTTGATGAATGTTGACATTCGTTATTAATGAGTTCAGTCCTAACCCTGTGGTAAATGGACTGCATTAATATAGCAGTTTATATATAAAGTCCACAGTGAGGAGAAGCTTCAGCTTACTGCATTAATCATGGTACTATGTGCTGATGCTTAGTATAAATTGAAACCAGTGAATGGTGTATAGTTATAAAGTATTTTCATTCTACTGGCTCTTTTGTTTTATTTCATGACTTGTTGAACTTTCTGTTTCATTTGCTTTGTACGTTCATGCTAATGAAAAGCACTTTTAATTGCCTTTGTGTCTGAATTGTGTTACATATTTGAATTGCCTTGCGTTAATGAATTATTATTTGTAACAATCCAGATTGGGATGTGTTGAGTTAAGGAATAAAACAAGGAATCATAAATGATTGTGTCCACATTAATCTCCTTGCTGTTTTCCCAGGAACACATCTTCCTCTGTCACTCTCTGTAGCCTCATAGGAACATGATTTTTGAGTATCACGGAATCAACATCAAGGATATGAAAATATTCAGTGATTAGAATGTTCTACATTTATATATTCAGGCTTAAGTATGCAAAGATATGCATAGGCAGGATTCTCACCTGCAGGTTGAGTGTTGAGCTCTGAGTAATCACTGGAACGGAGTCTAATCTTGTGAGAAAAGACAGAAATTCCCTTCAGAGAGAAGCCAGTACAACTATACAATACAGTAAGACAGTAACAATAGTGCTGGTGTTATTGGAAGACAGCTCCAGTGTCTGACTGATGATCACAAACTTATTAAGAACATGTGATTTTAATTGTTGTTGTTTTTCATTTCATTCGTCCAGAAGAAATGAAAAAGAATACACAGTGGACTTAAGTCGACATATTAACCCATGGAAAGGTGTTTTCTGCTGCTGGTTACACCCAGAACGGATTAAAATTCGATCACATTTAATGATAAAATGTTTTTCATACAAGCTATAAAAGGCAACTGTAAGACTTGTGGCATTGTACACACCACAGACCAGGGATGGATCTATTTTGAGAGAGCACTTTGTACACCCCTATGAAGTCAAAGATGTTGAGATGCGAGCAGAAGTGTTGGTGTACCTTTCACTAACACAAGTGATTCAAAGATTATTTGCTTGTTTTGGTCAAGGCCTCTTCATCTGCTGTTATACACATCAGCATATTTGGCATCACAATTCTGCTTCGTCTACAAGTAGACAACCTGTGTATTTTGTGTCTTATCCACAGTTCATGCCGCTAAGCATGAATGACTGTGGTGCTGAGATTATAGTTCCTCATTTATTTACACTTTCAAATTCTGTGCAATGTGGCCAAAGCCAACTTTTGCGTGTAGTTGATAATTGAAGAGGTCCAATTAGTACTTTTGTCTTGTTTGCATGTCCAGTGTTGTGAAAAAGGCTCTTCTAAAAAATGAATGAGGTATGGTTAACAACTTTGGATATTAGTAAATGTCCTGGTAGACTCCCAAACCTGGACACCGTGCTGTGCAGCATGGTGCCGAATTTCTAACACACACACACACACACACACACACACACACACACACACACACACACACACACACACACACACACACACACACACACACTTTTAGGTCTTAGGTCATCAACCTTATCTGGCAGCACTGGAAACAGTGGTGAAAATGTGTCCTAACCATGAGAGAAACATGTTTATTCCCTTTAGCAAAAACTTCTGACATCTGCAGCAATGATCAGCAAAGATGGACAGAATTAAAATACATGATGATTTTAAACTTCAAAAATTAGTTACAGTATAATCACTTATTGACTATGGCTGAGTGGTTATTTACAGTATTTAGTCAAAAGATACACCATTTAACTCTCTTCACACTCTTGTATATATTATCTTATATATATTATGTGAAAAACGGTTTATGTCAAAAGTTTTTTGTTTATTAATTATGTTCATTTTACAACTTTTGAATCAATTTAAACTTGTCACTCCCTGTGTTATCACATCCTTTTACGCAAGGGACTCAAAATGTCTTATTATTCTGGAATGAACTCTTCACACCTTCAGTGAATAATCTTTTATTTTAGCTCCCAGCTTCCATGGAGAACATGCCCTCCGCGATCTCTCAGACTTCAGGCTGGATCTGCAGACAGATTTTGAGGCTGGGATAATGACTTTTGTGATTTGAATAAATGACAGGGGGCTCTTCCTTCTTCCTCACGTCTGGAGAATGCAAGGCCTGTCACAGCTCTTGTCCTGAAGCACCGCCCACGCTGTAATGAGTGCCGGCCACTGGTGACGATGTTATCATCCAGCTACATGGGAGTAAAAACATCTAGGTCTGTGCTCCCCCTGCCCTCCTTCATCCACACTCATGAATAATTAGGCCCCACAGGTAAAGAAATCAGCAGCCATCTTAAGAGAAAGCAGGCAGTGGTGGGAGACCTGAGGATATATTTATCCAGCTGTGTCTCCTTTTTGACCTACCAGTTGTTGTTTTAAGTTAGACACCATCTAAGCAGCTAATTTGTCGGTAAATGGGAGAGTCATGTACTTTTCACATGTGGCGTGCTTGCCTCTCATTATCTCTGCTCTTGCAAACCCTAATTAGCTTGCAGAAGGTCAGCTCACCTCTGTGGTGTGAAACAATGCAGGGATGCACTTCATTGATTCTGCTTCAACACACCCGCCTCACACTCTTACATATGCATTAATAGATATACTGATGCACACATTAATACATACACAAGCTTAATGAAACCACAAGCTTAATGAAACCAGATGCAAATTTAGTCCTGACCGTGCTCTTAGAAGGTACCCTGGAAATCCAGAGTTCTTGTGAGAGCACAATTTGAATTTGCTCAGCGAGTTACACTGCCATCAATCAATGCTGCTCATTAACTATACCCTTGTAGCCCGAGCTGCACCAATCACATCGGTGTATCTTATGTAGGCGGGCCATAGGCAAGCTCATCTGAAGACAACAGTTTGATCTACCAGTTAGCTCTGCTGGAAGCTGCATGCAGTGAGATTTTTAATTGCAAGCTTGGTACCGCCCCTCGAGATGGGCGACTTTCATTATTCGGTTTCGGACTTGGGTCTGGATTTCCAGGCTACTTAGAAAGTACAAAGCAAAGAAACATTGCCATGATTTTAGGATTTCAACACAAGAACACATATGATATTATATTATGTTAAATACAAAAGGAAGTCGTTCCTTGCCACTGTCGCACCACATGCTTGCTCTTGGGGGTGAATGGGTAGGTCTCCGTATATAACTATAGAGTGTGGTCTAGACCTACTCTATCTGTAAATGTCCTGAGATAACTTCTTTTCTAATTTGACACTATAAATAAAATTGAAATTGATAAAATGGAGGAATTGGTAGATTTGGCCAAATAAGATCTGCTCTTTTGAGGTGGAACTGAAGGTTAGCAAATAGGTGTAGGTTTGGTTGGTGGAAGGAGCTGCAACAGCTAACTGCACTGGCACGAGTTTAGTGTCAGTTCATATAGGCTGCTGTGGTCATCTGTATGGATGTGATTGGATGTTACTGGGTAATGAATAAAGCAGTGATGGTGAAACAGGTAATTTCAAGTTTTTTGCCTAAACTAATGCAATGCTCCATAAAAACAAATTATTTTACTTTGTATATTAACATTTGGAGAATATGATAACAGTGTTATAGTACAGTAACTTGATCAATTGGCTGAAACACACTACTCAGATTGTCTACACTACAGTTCATGAGGCTACATCTTGCTGAAACTAATGCAGTCTATATTAATATTGTTGGCAATTGCATAGTCTTTTTACTTTAACAATGTATCTTAGCTTCAGGCTAGCTGGGACCCTTTCTCCCTCCATTAGCTTATACCGGCTCCATTTTTCCCGATTTCCAATCTAATAATCGACTAGTGGGTTATGTTTTGTTATCTATCAAAAAAATGCTGTGTCAAATCAGCTGAGGAGAGGACCACAGTGTCCTGGAGAAAATCAGGTATATTCTTGTCAAAACCAAAACTGGTCCACTGGACTGGATGAGACACACGTCCTCCCTCTGGGCTTTCTTCACAACTGAGAAAGTCCTAATTGCATCAGGATTTCTGCATTGCAGGGAGACATTTTGGACGGATACACTGGGAACACTTTGGTTACACAACCAATTCAGCCGGTAACATCCTAATGGTGTTTTAATGAAGTTATGGGATGATGGGACACAGGGGAACTTTGACATGAAATTTACATATCTCTCAGTTTCAATCAAAAAGGGGCACTTTCAGAGTGGTTTCCATTTATTCTTGCAGGCGTCTTTACCTCATGGGAGACACTTTTATAGTTGCTATACTGCATGTTCTGTTGTGGCAGCAGTCGAACCGCAGAGGCAAGAACCAGTTTCAAAAAGGGTTTCACGAGAACTTGTTCTCGTGAAACCTTTTTTCCACTCTTTCCACCGACTAGGCAAATGAAATTAAAGTGCTATGCTTATTCTCCTCTGCTGAGCATTTGTAAAGACAAGAAATATATGCAGCTTCTCTTAATTTAATGAGTAATACATGGATGGAGCGCAGAGAGTAGCATTATATATGCTGCAACATATCAGAAGGTCCACCTTATTATGTGCGTAGGTTTGTGTAGAAAACATAATTTGCCTCTTTATGAATTTGGCCTGTGAGTGCATTGCTGTATGAGGGCGAAGATAAAATTGATCATGCTAATTGCGGACATGAGTGAGGAAAAGTCACCACGCAGAAACAGAAATACTCTTCTTCCTCCCAAAGATGTGTGTATGTACATACACTGTGCATAACGTTAAATTAATTTCCAGTTGTTCACCTTTTATAATGAAAAATGCTAATTTGTCCCATTTGTGCTAATGTAAATGCAAATGTATGTTGACGCGTGTGAGCTCGATCTTTAATAGCCGATGCAGACTTAATGCTGGTAAAGCTTTGCACGTGTTAGTGTCGCATTGAATGAAGACGCTCAATGCAATTCAGCATGCCAAAGTGTCAGCTTGCTCCATTATTCAAATTGTTCAATGAAAATTAAGTAGGGAAGTCAAGAGCTTGAAACAGCTGGACATTACAAAGTAAAAGTTGCATGTTTTGAAGCATGTTGGCTGCAGAGCTAAACAATAAATGAACAAATAGACTTAATATTTCTGTCACTTTCCCACAACCGATTGTGGATAAATTGCAAATGGGCACCAACCTTTGATGACCTCAGCCAATCAAATGCATTTCAAAGAAGATCTTTCATTTTAATATTTTTTTTAATCTGATAATATTGTTGGAAATGTATCCTTTTTTTATCAATAGTAAAACTATTCCGGACTTCTTCCCTCTCACTGAATTCCTTTAATATCATTAATTACACATTCAATCTGATTAATTAACATTTTTTAGTGATATGATGGCCTAAATGTTTCAGACCAGAACCCACTCAACAAGGAGTCTGGTCGTCAAAAATCACCTGAATCATACAGTTGAGCAAATTGGAAGTTGAATAATGAAGGATTTACTGGGAAGCTGCCATATTTGAACATGTGAGGCTGAGGGAAAATTGTGTAAAATAACAAATGATATACTGTATGAAAATTAACCTGCAGGTCACAAAAACCTTTATACAGTAGGTTCAATGTATAGAAAAATTGTATACGAGGGCGTGCTACTTCAGGAAAGTGTGATGATCAGCGCATGTACTGAATATAATCGTCTTAATGTTTTCTCTGACAGGAAACCTAACAAGGAGGCCTGTACTGGGAGGATTTCCTTGCAATGAAAGTGTCAAATAACCATTAGGTACTGGTGGTGGCTATGAGAAGCTGGATTTTGTATCAACATTTACAGATGATATCCATGTTTGTTATAAATTTCCTACTCGTACCAGAATCTACCATTTTATTCAACCTGGATTTAAGGTTGGTTATTGACAATAACTAGCAAAAAGGAATAAAATGAAAAAGAAATCTCATTTTGAATAACAATAATACATTCAATACATTATTCCAAGATGGTTTTATTCTTTGAAGGTAAAATCTTTTTACTTTGCTTTAAAAAAAAAGAAGAAAAAAAAAACGGGTATATACAACACCATCACAAATTTGAGTCATTTTAACAATGACTTGTTTTGTTTGCATGGTTGAATGCTGACTTGATTGTCATCAAGAGGTTGACATTTAACATTTCAGGACATTTGACTCTTTTGGATGGATCTTTTATGAAAATTTGTTGTGATCCTCTGACTTTTTGTCTCGTGTCAACATCTGGTCAAAATTTCAATTTGTGCAATATTTTGGTTTATGCCCAAGTATTTGCAGAACTGACATTCCCATCAGCCTCAGCTGCACTTGTAAGAATGCTTACATGCTAACCTAGGATGATGAACATGATAAACACAGAATGTTAACACAGTGCTTGTGTGCATGTTCAGTCAAAGTCTAATTATTAGAGATGTTAGTCGTTAGTCATTAAGTTCATGCATAGCGATGCAGACCTAGACGATGCTGCATAATCTGTCAATTGTACATACTTTTTTAGTTTTTGCCCTTTGACTGCTGTGTTCAGACTCCGCTAGATTCAGGAAGTGTCTTTTTCAAGAGCAGATACAATAAACAGCGGAGTTAATGTATAACTGGCTGCTTGATGAAAACCATATGTAGCAGTATATAATAATATTAATGAGATGACACATTGTGATGCATCGGTATATTGAATCAATTCAAATCGTTAACAGGATAATCCTAATCGAATCGTGAGACCAGTGAAGATTCACACCCTTACTAATTACTGCCCCATTGATCCTCCGGCATGGTCGTAGATTCTTAGTCTTAGTCATGCTTCCAGTGGCTTGTATCACGTCAGTCTTATGACTCAATCTTTACTTTTTCGAAACAACGTTGTCAAGAGCTGCATTAGATTTTAATTAAATATATTGATTTGAACAAGCCAGAGGAAATTACAGAATTCTTAAAGCTTTATCCATCCATCCATCCATCCATCCATCTTCGTCGATTTATCGGGTATCGGGTTGCGGGGACAGCAGCACCAGTAGGGGACGCCAAACTTCCCTTTCCCGAGCCACATCAAACAGCTCCGACTGGGGGATCCTGAGGGGTTCCCAGGCAAGGTTGGAGATCTAATCCCTCCACCTAGTCCTGGGTCTCCCCCAAGGCCTCCTCCCAGCTGGACGTGCCTGGAACACCTCCCTAGGGAGGCATTGAGGAGTAATCCTTACCAGATGCCCGAACCACCTCAACTGGCACCTTTTGACGCAAAGGAGCAGCGACTGATCTTTTCACCCTGTCTCTAAGGGAGACCATAGGTGATGGTAGGAACAAAAGCTGACCGCTAGATCGAGAGCTTTGCCTTCTGGCTCAGCTCCCCTTTCGTCACAACAGTGCAAGAAATTGAATGTCATACCGCACCCGCTGTTCTGATTCTCCAACCAATCTTCTGCTTAAAGCTTTAGTGCGTAACTTTTTGATATTAATGAATACCCGTTACATTCCAGCCTTTACCAAATGAGTTTCCACAAATCTTTTAGGGGTGGAGGGCGGAGCACGGTCATGGAAGGCCTGTGTCATGTGGACGCGCAAACAGTTTTGTTGGCATTACTTGGAATTCCTCATGGGGGTGGAAGAAACTATGCACTATAGCTTTAACCACTCAGACTTGCACTTTCTCATCATAAGTTTGTCAGAAACTTTGTATGAGAGGTTTTTTCCTGTTTGTTAAAGTTGGTTCTGTATCTGAAAAGCAAAGATTTCTTGTTATGTGTGCATAGTACATGCTGTATACGCTTTCTGATTTATCCCGCTAAGTTAGAGAGAGCAATTACTGTACCCTAGCAACCTATCTTTATGTCAAGGCAGCAATTATGGCATAGCATGATGAAGAGGCACAAGAGGGGGATGTGGTGCATGTGCAATTATGCTTTTATGCTACTTTGCACAACATGCATTGATCCATCGGGTCACCATGCTCAGTAATCACACACGACACCGACTTTTCACGTTCACAGCCGCTGAAGCAGAACAACGCAAGTGTTGTTGCTATGAGGAGCATTCAGATGATAATGTGACAAGAAAAATAAAGGTTTCTAGAGTGTGTGTGAAGCAGCTGTGACCTGTTTAATGCACCTGAAAGAGCTGTATTTGTAATTAAGTAAGTTGCCTGTTCAGATCGGCGTGAGGAGGTTATAAACAAGAGCTGGAGGCTTTTGTTGCACTGTTGTGAGTTACTGAACCTATCAGAACTCACTGAAACCCACACCTGTGTAATCACAACAGGAATAGAAACAGGAACTGTTTTTCCCTTGAAGATGAATTAGTCAGGAAAGAAAAAAGGTTCCATACTGAACACTAAACACTCTAATCTTCCAGCTCTCTTCTATTGATCGATGCAGGTTCTTCGTTAAGTACACCACCACTAAATGGGAGTCTTGTTATCCCCTCCTCTGGCCTTGTATTCTTTCTCTTCGCAGATCACAATCATCACATTTGCAGATATGACGTACAGCACACGCTGACAGTTTTCTACACACGTTTGCAGGGATGTAGCCATGGTCTTTGCTTAAAAATAGCAGCAAATTCACAACAACAAAGAACAGCAGCAGCAGTGTCAGAGAGCTAAACTGTGAGTTTGTCAGTGGCACTTAAAAAGGTGCCAATACTGTGAGTTGATTGGCTAACATGTAAATATGTTGCTGTAGCTATTTGAGTCAAATCGACTGATCCCTACTGGAGTTTATTATTTAGTTTATATGAAGTTCCCTTATCTAACACATGAATCTAGCAATTCTATGGAAAGGGAAAAAACAACCACAGTGACACGCGCAGTGGCACTAAACATATCACAAAACTGTTATTCGTCATCACCAACTACTATTTAACTCATCAAGCATCTGCATGTGAAGATCCTAACTGAGGAAGTGCTCTTTGTTTCAAACAGCAGCAGCAGCATTAGCTTGACGAGTGAGTCAGGCTGCAATAAAGGCCGATCAAGTACAGAGTAACTTTGCAGTGGATTTGGCAGGTTGTCCTGACATCAGGGAGAGAACAAGGGAGCCTGGTCTGGTCCATCTGTCATCCCCAAAAAAAAAAAAATCGGGGGGAAAGATGTTGGATGAGCTGACAGGAAAGAAGGCATGGGGGCCTTTACTGGCTGCCAACTTGGCAAAACACAGCAGCACTGGAGTGAAACACATCTGTGTATCCGTGTGGTCAGAGCAGGATTAAATGGAAAATTTACACCAGCCATACAACCCTTTTTTGGGCCCCCCTCCAAATGGATACTTTGCCATTTGGTAATTAAACAAGATAAAGTTACTTTTGACTGCCATGATTATTATGCTATTTATTTATAGAGGTATTTTAATGCATCTAATTTGGGCTAAACGGAAGGGCCTGAGATAAACTGTAAGACTAAGACTGTCGTTTTCTTTGTTCTTCATTTGTTTTTTTCCCGCTTTGCTGCACCCAATGGCAAGTGGTAGTGTAACTGTTATGGCTAGCTTACACACACGCAACCAAAAACATTTTTTTTAACTTTACTTTTTACAACATGATATCTATACTTAAAAATTACACATTTACATTAAGTGTTAGATTGAAAAATTAAAGTTATTTTTTTTAACTCTAAAAACAAACTTTTAGATTGTTTCCTTTTAATGGCATGTGCCTAGAATGCCTGGGCCAAGATCCGGGCCTGCATGTGGTCATTGTGACTGCTGACCTGGGAAAAGGAGGATAATGAACAGGGTTTACTTCTGCAGTCTGGTTCTTGGAAGAGGAAAACCCCACTGTTGTGTATTTGAATATTAAATATAGATGAGATGATTAATGCATATGCTTGCTGTTTCTGCGCGAGGGCTCCATTAATTAACCCCCACCTCCGTTTGCGAGTGTATTGGCTGGTGGTGGGTGTTGAGCTGCAGATGGCGGGGGAGCTTTGGGAATCTGATGGAAGCATTTTGGAGCTGCAGCTGCGTCGGCAAGGTTAAGCTTCCTCTGTGTTCCCAGGTCATCATGAGAGCTGTGCATTTCCAGAGGATACTAATAAACTGTTACTAAATATAACACAGAGGCTCAGAAAGTTACTTTGAGAACTGAAGTTTGGTGTTGAGTAAGGATTTGTGTAGCGGTCATAGAGGACGTTTTCTTCTCATGAAGCTGAGACTCTCCAAAGGTCCAGATGGCTTTGAACCACAGGTTTCTCCAGTGAATGTATCTGTTAAACAGAGAAACTAGTGTGATATTTTGAGGGCCAGTTTTGGAGTTGATGTGTGATGGGTAAATGCTCCTGCTACAGTATGAGTCAGAGTGTAGAGTGAGATTAACCAATAGCTTCTTTCCGACCAAGTAGTTACAGAAACCTGTTATAGGAACAGTCCACTTCTAAACAGTTCTACAAACTACTCTCCCCCAAAACCGGTTGCGCCATTTGCACCCACCAGTCGATGTTTCAGAGCTCAACATTCCGTCCACTTTTGTAGTAATTGACAAAGTCAAGTAAGTAATAAAAGACGGCATGGCTTCTACGCTGTGAAGGCGTGGCTTATGACTTGGACCTATCAACGTAGAACTAGGTCAAAAGGGAAAAGCCCCTGCCCTGAAGCAGGAGCTGAAAGAGTCACAGGAACTGCGTTGAGAGGAACTTAATCCCCATATTGGTCCAGTTGGAACATGAGAAAAAAGGGTTCTATGAATGTTATGTTCTAAGAACTGGAAGAATTTCTCAGGTCGAAAAGAGCCTATTGATGTTAAGAACTTTAAAAAGGGTATGAGGCAAAAATATGTCAAACTTTTTAAACAAATCGATCTATGGAGAAAGAAAACAACCATGTTAGTGAGCATCAAAACCACAAGCACAAGATGAACACTCTTCATTTCCAGAAAAAAGGAGTAAAATGTATCAATACACGCTGGCTTAGTACGGCCTACTGCAAGCACACAAAAGCTATAGGAAGAAACCGATGCAGGGTTTCCTCCCTCCTTAATCCAGAGAGCTGGCCGACGCAGGTGTATCAGGTCAGCAATTTACAGCCCCTCTGGGAAAGAGAGGGAGGCAAGCAAGGAAACAAACACACACACACACACAAAAGAAATCCCAACGACACAAACGGCTCTGTGTTCTTAACGCACACAGAGGAGAAGGTTGAAACATTTAAAAAAAAAAGTGTTGTGCTTCAATGAGAGCAAATCGACCCATGGCCAGCAATTCCCAGATATGTGGAGTGATTTGAGCTATGAAAGAGGTTCCCACTGGTTTATAGGCTGATTGTACCAGTGTATCAGTGGTTTTGTCGCTTGAGCAGGGAACTACAAGTAATGTGGGTTTTTCATTCAAAAACTACCACAGAGTCCTAGTTCCTAGTCCAATGTCAAAAAAACAGATCTTCAGTGCAGCTGGTGCAAAAGAGCTGGGTGGTCTGAATAAATGAGAGGAAACATCTCACAGTATTGTGTTGCCGGGCAGAATGCAATTATAGACAAGGATGCACAACATAATTAGGTGTGACACATGTTAATAGCTTTTCATTTAGAAAAATTTGGATCCTCAGTCTAAAGCTGGACTAGAGGGCAGAAATTGGAGTGGATGCTCTTGGAAAACAACAAGTCATTATGTTGCAGCGCGAGCACCGGCTGCCAGACGTGTGTGAAGTCACCGCCAAAGGAGCGCAGCCTGATTGCTCCCTCACAAAAATATGAACCAGACTTTTATCAGTGAGCTTGCATCTCTGTCCGGGCTTGAAAATTGAATTTGTTCAAAATTTGCACTCACTGTGAATTACTGCTATTCTTTGTCACAATAAAACCAGCAGAGGTTTGATGAATGAAGCATGGCTTTTATAGGATAAATTGCAGAGGCATTTAGAGAGTCAAGCCTAAGAGGAAATTATCTCAGTTCAGAAAAGCGTTTCAATTCAGCAGAGCATCAAACAGAAAGCAGAGCACAGATCGTTTCAGGTGAGCTTTCACCCGGGAACAGAAATATCTCAGCGTGATTCCTACATGCAGCTCCTCTTTGACAACAAGTTTAGGGAAGGAAAAACCACTGACACGAGCAAAAAAAAAAAAACTCCCATACAGAACATAGAGCTGAAAGAGTGCAGCCTGCTTTAAGATTCATGCTGTAACACTAGTTCATCTCCATTCATGCTGTGCTGGGAAATGATGTGTGTGACCATGTGAAGCTCGCTGCATGGGAAGCAAAAATAAAGGCAGTTGGCTGTCTCTGCTGACTTTGTCCATGAAGGGAACATTGATCATATACAGAGATTTCCCTCTGCTCTCATCTCCTGTGTTTCATAGATATTACACTTGTTGCACCAACTGAGAAGATGTCATTGAAGCCCCAATTATGGTTCGTTTCTCACAGGGATAAAGCTGAGTAGATGAAATAAAAGACCTCAATTCATCCTTGGTCTATGTCCACGACGTTCCGCTAAAAGTCCCTCATTTTCGCCGGATGTCCATCCCTTTGTGCTTTCTTAGTGTTGTAATTTGAACGCCGCTTAATTTAGGAGGACTATGATTAACTGCTCCTCAGATCTCTGCAGGGTAAATCCAGACAGCTAGCTAGAATATCTGTCCATTATGAAGGTATCTGTTGCACGACTAAAACAACCTTTGAAAGTACATATGTTGTACCAAAACAAGTTCCTCCTTGAGGCTATTTTGCAGAGGCACCGTCATTGTGGGCTGGCACTGAGCGTTGCCCAAGACAATAAACCAATAAACTAGAACATGTTTTTCTCCCATCTGTGTGGCCTAGCAAACACAGCAGACCTTCCTCCACAGCGCTACGGAAAAAGGTCTAGCTAATCCACACAGTCACAGCAATCCGGGATGGGAGAAGAGACCTGGCTAGAGACTAATTCATCCCTTAAAGTTGAAGTAGGAAAGAAGCAAAATGTAACCTGGAGAGAAGTTACACATTTTTTAAAAAGTAGACTGAAATAAATTGAAAAATAACGTCTCTTAGTTTGAGACAGATGCAGAGAAAGTTTGTTGTTCATGCTAAAGATTAATACATTTGACTTATTCTGTCCAAACATGCATTTGTCAATCAGACAACAATACGTATTATACTGTAAATCCTTCATTTAGCATTTCCAAGTACGTAATCTACCTTGAGTCCAAAATTTGGTATGAAAATTTTTGAGATAGACAAATAGATTCTTTCTTCCCCTTTTATCATCTCTTGACACTTTATACTGTGATACACTGGAAGGGACTTTACCCACAGGTTGAGAACCACAAGGATAAACTAACTACATGTGTGTGTATATATGTATGTTACACACACACACACACACACACACACAAGTAAAAAATGACAAACCGCAAAATTAACTAAATAATAAATAAAATGTATATTTGGCCTTGTAGCCATTACATTTGAAATGGAAAAAAGTACTACTAAATGTGCCGCTATGGTAATCTTTGCAATCTTTGAAGAGACCAAACTTGTTGGATAAGTAAAACAGGAACTACATTATATATGCAAGTGTGTTATGACCAATTACATCTCTTTACTTTCACATAAAAGTTATGTTTGGAAGATAATTAGTGGATGTCGAAGCATTTAAAAAAAAAAAAAATAATTAATCAGTTTTTCCTGGAGAAACATATGGGCCTCACCAACATGATTTATTGTTTGACAAATACACGTGTCTAACCCTCCACAGCATGAACACATCTCCACTCATTTGTTCATCAGTTGTAAAATACATCATTAATTGAATCTTATACGTTCTGGGCATTACCCCTATATTTTAATGTGCTAACATAATCAAATTCTCATCACCAGTCCCCTGTTTATGATTTGGGGACAGAGTCCAAATTGTGGTTTCTCCACACAAGAATTGAGCCAAACTTGTTAAGCGGCATAATCAGAACACAACAGCTGCTATTTAACTACCTGCAAGAAAGTTTGTTTGGAGTTTTGTGCCATGTATTCAACATCACAACTCTGCGAAATTAAGTTATTAAATATTCATGTAAACCTGCACTTAAGGGCCAGTTGCAGAGCTTTATGTAATTCCCTTTTGCATGGCGACATTTTATAGACTTTAGTAATAGTTATTTTTACAACACCATTTAAACTATGGTTGCAAAAACCTTTGAGAATCCAATCAAACAATGTAATAAAAAAGCCAACAGCTCTGAATGAAAAAGTGGTTTAGAGCAGAAACAGAGAGAAAGAAATAGTAGATTGATTGCTACTGCTTATTTTGTAGAAAAAGTTGCATATAGATGCAACTAGGCCTACAAGAAAGCATAGGGCGGCTTGAAGCCTTTTTACCCAACATACTTTTTTTTAGCCTTATAATTGTGGCATGGTTTAATAAATCATGTTTTAATTTAAAATTTACATGTGGAATATATAAAAGACAAAACAGGAATCATTGGAACCAGGCCCATTGCAACAAAATAGGCCATCTGCCCACATAGCCACTCCAAACTGAAACACCGATCTGCCGCAGGACAAGACTAAATACCAAGGTTAACGAGGTAACAAGAAGCAGGTGACACGAGGGCTGGGAAACAGGTGGAAAACGCCAGACAATCACAAGGGCGGGAAAACTAAGGCAGGAAGTAAAACTAAACTAGACAAAACACAATGAAACAAGAAATGGAACATACACGAGACAAGACCAAAAATAACACAATCACAAGACAAGAAAGAAAACCAGGCCAAGAACTTAAGACAGGAAAACAGACTACCACATAAGACAAGACACCCAAACCCATAACACTAAGCCTTTGTTTTGAAAAGACCAAATCGACTTTAAGAATGAAATGGGAACAGATAAGGAAAACATGACATTAATAAACGTAAGTTTGTTAAAGCTACTTTTTTATACATTACTTAACAATGTTAGGTTTCAATAGCTCATGAGCAGTGACAGCAAAAACCTCACAAAGAAACTCAGCTTCTCAAATACTCAGCAATATTTATTCATGTTCATCTATTTATATATATGTTTGAAGCCAAAAGCATATATAAAGCCAAAGCATGAAGTGCACTAAATCCTCTTCACAACAAAAGGACAATAGGCAACACTTAAACAATTCAGGCTGAAATGCATTGTTCAAAAAACAACACAATTCAGGCTGAAATGCATTGTTCAAAAACCAATAAAACGGATGCAAACACACAGAGTCAACTGTACAGTTTAGCCATCGAGCAGCTCCCCCAAACCAATGGTGAATAAAGAGAGTGCATGCACATAAAACACATTTGGTTCTTTCATAGTGTTTAGTCTGCATTAAACATTATTACAAACCATCATTATTTTTTTCTCACACTGCTCTGTTTCATGCATAGAAATTAAATCCAATCACGGGGAGCTGCCCAGTGCAACACCAGTCCCCTATTTATTTATGTCACAAGTAGTAACTTCTTATCTGATAACATTTAGCCCGCGGCAGGAGATTTAAATGTGATATTGAATTGTTCAGTTATGCTTTCTTCACTTCCTGATTGAAAACAAAACATCTATACTGTATCACATTAAAGCAAACATCTCCCCTCTATTGAACATTCTTACTAAGCAGTACTACAGTGATTGCCTTTTAGTTTAAGAACCCATGTACTATGGTCTGGGTAAACAATTCTGATTGGCTGCAACGGGATATAAAGGTGCTGTATGAACTTGAAGCTCCAATCAAACATTTGCAGGTGATGTATTGTAATTAAAAACCGGAAAACGCCTTTTATTTTGCTGTTTTTATATGACAGTTTTTGAAATATGAAGCACATAAACAAAAAAAGAAAAAAAGGCACTGACTGACAAGTTATTGACACGTTATCTTCATAAAGTGCAGAAACACAACAGCAATAACCAGACACATGCAGAGACGTTTCACACTTCAACGGATGTTGTCTCACGTTACCGCTGCAAAGCCTTCGTGGTGTAAAATGTTGAATGGAAAAGATACTTTAAGATTAGATGGCGGTCTTATGTAAAAAAAATAACAAGTGTGAACATTCTTGTTTGGTCAGTCTATTTATTTATTTTAATTTCAGAGAGCTCGCTTTACGTGAAACAGGAAAATAGATCCCGTCTAATTATCAGCAAACACAGCGGGACGGCTTTCTTCATGCTGGTTGACATTTTGATTTGAAAGGGAATAATGAAAGCAATCAGAAGCTCTCCCACTGGGCTCACAAACCATTTGTGACATGTTTACCCTCGGCTTTAAAGACCTCCACGTTCCTGTTTGGCTTCTTGTCCGCTCTCAAGCTCTGTCACTATCATTATGATACAAAAGCCAGTATACTATGCATGAAAGGTCATATTAGCCAAAACTCAGCATGCCTGTTGTTAATGTTGCTAACAGTCTTAAACGGATACTTCTTTGTTAACCTCCGACCAGTTGTTGTTCTACTATTAATGTTTAAACTGTTAATGCAATCAAGTATTTGATTTTACAAGTTATTTCCTGTTTAAAATTGGGCAACACTATAGACCCCTAAATTTTGTTTAGGTAGAACTATCATGGAGGTGTCAGCGTGGCTTTTTAGGCAACATTAGCTATGATTTCTTTGTTCTTTTGTTTGCTCGCCAATGGAAACATAAACCACAAGAGAAAAACTCATTTTGGTAAAAACCTTTGTCCTGCATACAATGAAGCCATTAGGTACATCATCATACAGCCCTCATGGTTTCAAGTTTCTTTGAACTGGACTAAGGGAAAATAGGTCCCACAGCTCATGATGCTATTAGTTTATGTTCAACTGAGCAGGATTTCTCCTGCTTCTCTTTCTCTGGTTTTACAGTTGTATAAGTCTGTTTTCATTTTATTGGATTTTGTCATGTTGTTGAAAGAACTAAATTGAATGCTGGCTGACAACATCCATACTATTTATGAATTGAAATCATATAGACAGAAGCCCAAATAGTTTTTTTGGAAGAAAATTGACATCATAAATATCACTGCGAGTCCATGTGCACTCATAGACTCTTGGTAGTCTTAAAATCTACACAATTCACGGAGCTAAGTCTTCTGCAGCTGCACCTCATAGTGATTCATTTAAATGTTTTTTAAAGATACTGAAAGTAACTTACACTAAAATACTAAACCTCTTCAGACAACTTGTATCCTATGGTGTTACAAACAGTTATGTCATCTAAAGGACTATAGGAGGTTTTGATTTTCTTCTTCATAAACCATTTGCAAAGCGGCTAAACCTGCATTTCTAACATCAGCTAGCAGTCTTTCCCCCCACATTTATGGGCACATTACTGCCTCCATCTGTTGTTCCGTATAATAGCAGAAAAACAAGGGACGTTACATGGCTTGCATGCACTGCACAATAAATTAACCCCCCACAAGGGGAAATTACCTGTGGAGAACAAAACCGTATTTTGAACCAGGCGGTTAACATGTTAGATCTGCTGTAAAGTGGGCCAAATATTATAGACTGGCTTTAGAAGCCAGCCTCAAGTGGCCATTCAAGAAAATATAGATTTTGGCAGGATTGGAAAACAAAACCTTTACTGTGTAGCTCCTCGCTGCATACATGCAACAACATGTCTGATTGAGCAGCTTTAGAAACAAAAGGTCAAAAAAGAAGTGTTGCTATTACAAATTCCAGATCCTTGATAACCATGCAGAGTGCTGGACACACATGCTTCCTGGCAGCTGGTTACACTTTAACATAATCACAGTGGCCAATCAATCACATGCATCCACAGCTGAAATAGGCATTTTCTTGCACTGGCAAGTACGTGCAGAAGCAAAAGAAGTCATCTTTAAATGAACACTAATGGGAATTTCCTTGTGTGTTCAAAGCGACACAGAGATAGCAGCAGGGCTGTCCAGATGAAAAAGAAACCAATCACTCTGAGCCAGGTGACATGTCAGATAGGATATTCATGACTGTGATTATTTTCACTAGAGATGCTGCTACTCAGCTCTGTTGAGGGATGCATCAGCTGATAAGAAATATTGTTTGAGAGAAGCTTGATGTTGTTGACCGATGGAGGTTTCTCTGTTTGGTAAGACATAAAACACGGAAAATGTTTGCCTGCCACACAACAGAGAAATGGGGTCTGAATTCCAAGATCATTTTATTTTATGGAGAGGTAGAATACTTTGATTTTGATTGGTTCGGGGCAATCTTTACCCCAAGTAGTAATCCTAATCAAGTAGAAGATCATTTGCAAAATAGATACAGGATTTATTGTTCAATTTAATGTGTGCCGGGTTAGTCACTGCTGTAATTACACCATATTTTGTGTGCGTTCAGGCACAGAAAGACTTGGAGTGCAGCTCCCACATCAGGCAATGTGGTTCTTCACCAAATCCATGATTCCAAACAGGGCCAGTAGGGAAGACTTGAAAGGGCTCTCCAGAGCTGAATGAGGGGAAAACGAGAGAGAATGAACCTGTCAAGTGGAACTAAGCTCCCAAAACATGATACATTGCTACATTAGTAAACTTCTGATTCAGGCCAATTCAATTACCATTGAGAAGCCGACGTCATTAGTTTACATTTGAGTGGGAGGATTAATGTGCAGTGTGTTTGGGTTTTCTTTTGTTTATCCAAGACCACACACACAGTCGTAGCACTCCCATTATTATGAGGATGTTATTGACCTAATCTTCATTTTATAATAAAGTCTTGTCTTTTAACGTGGTTTACAAAGGTTACATTGGAAATCTCGGAAGAAATACAAAAAGTGGGGCAAAATGAAATGTCCTGCAACAGTAAAATAAAAGACAGCTTCCAGTGTTGTCTGGGATGTACTTTTGGCGTTTTGTTCATTTGTTTTAATGTTTTCTATTGCTGTGATGTTTCTGTACCATATGCATCAAAGATCAGCCACCCACTCAGATCAGCTGGTATTCTGTCTATTATAGAGTGGTATGTAAATTTGTAAATGACCCCAGACCTTTGACCGGTAGTGTATAAAAGAAAAAAATATGGTTTTATATAAAGTGTGATATGCAGTGTGAGTTATTGCACTAATATAATTCTAATATAAAGAGGCTCATTCCTTGATGTGGCAGCCGCAGGTTCCGTTCTGACCTTTCACCCTTTACGTGTCTCTCCCATATCAAGCTGTCCTGTCACAATTAAAGGCCTAAAATGCCAAAAAATGCATATGCCCCACAACGTGACATGGTTCAATTTGATTCATTTAATTAAAAAACAAAACTGGCAGTTAATTATTTTTTTAAATGGGACACGAACCCTGGTCCTCCTGTGTGTAAGTCCTGTGTTTGTCTGCCACTAGAGGGCGCTACCACTATAAATGCTGATGTGAGTCCTACTTCCCACTTGAACAAACAACCAACCAATGGGAGCATATTTAGAAGGTGGGGGAAATCTCTTCTGATTGGATCAGAGACCTTGAAGAGAGATTGAAGAGACCTATGCACGGTCTGCTCAGTCATGTTGGCTGTCGTTACTTGTGTTAACTACTCCGCCCTAGGTGGATTGATGTTAGCTTTGGACAGAGCCGGGCTAGCTGTTTTCCTGTTTCCAGTCTCTGTGCAAAGCTAGGCTAATTAGCCGCTGTCCCCGGCTACATATTTACCATACAGACATTACAGAGGTCAATCTTCTTATTAACTCTTGGCAAGAAAGTAAGTAAATGCATTTCCCAAAAGTATTTCTTTAAAACATAGAAGCTGTGCTAAATAAAGTGTTTTGGTGGCATTAATTCACTGTCATATTGCAGCTTAAAGTGAAAAAAACTGCTTCACAGGACAACATGATGGTGATTTAATTCAGCAACTTTTGTTTTGTTGTTTCAGCTACACAACAGCTGTCCAGGTGCAGCTGCACAGTGGCCAACAGCAGGGGTCTAGTGTTGTGCACTGGGCAGCTTCCTGTAAATGAGTTTAATTATACGAATGTACAGCCAGGCTATAAAAGACCAGTAAAGAGCTCGCTCGGCAAACCTTCACTCGTAAAAAATAATGTCTGGAAAGAGAATAACAATTTGTAATGTTTAATGCAGCCAGCATGAAAGAGCAAATGTATTCCTCTATTTATTCCCTATTGGTATAGAAGAGATGCTCAGTACAAAAGAGCTCTGTTTTAAACCGGCTTAACATGATCATCTCCTGGTAAGTTTTGCTTGATTCTTTTTTTTCTTTTTTGACACTTGTTTGTGCTTTTGAAAAATAAAAAAATTCTGTTATGAAGTTTATTGTATTTAGCAATGGCATTTCAAAATCACATGTTAATTTCCTAAACTGCACGTGAGCATTCTTTTTTCCTGCAAGTGCAAAATGGTAAAATGTGTTTTTATATTGTATACTATTTTTATGAAGTATGAATTTGGGTTATAGCTTAAGTTTGCAATTTAAAGTTTAAAAAAATCACAGTTTACAGATAATTTGTAATGGAAATAAATGTGTTTAGCATCCCTTGCTGCCATGAAAGACATTTAAAAGCTTTATTTTGACTGTTCCCAAACTTTAAACATAAATGTGTAATCAAAATCTAATCTGAATTTTACTGAAGAGGACTCTGGCCACATGGTAACATAATGTATTGAGTTGTGATGTGGAGAGAAAAAAAAAATTGAATACAGACTTTATTGTCAGAATCTGACATGAAAAAACACTCTGGTATCTGGTTCGATTCCCGTCACTTCCAGCCCTTGAGCAAGACACTGAACCCTGAACCTACCTTAGATAAATGCTTTGTGAAGTGCTTTGTGTGGGTGGTAGACTAGAAAAGCACCATTTAATTCCATTTAACACATCACAGCTGTGCATGGGCTCCACCATAGAGCTAATAAAGATTGATGTCATTTGTTAGCATTCGCCTCACGTGAAGGAGCTGGATAAGCATCTATAATTCAGAAATAACGAACCGGGCTCCAGGTGCCCTTGATAGCCTTGAGACATCGGGCAGGACGAGATGAACGGCCTGTTCAATGGCTCCACACCTTCAACGGCACACATGGGTGAAGTCAGAAACCCCCTGGTGACAAATTTTGTTTTTCATGATGTGGCAGTAAGTTCCAGGCTCTACGTCCCCTTAAACAGATTCATGGCACATCGTTACTCTTCAGGTAAGGGGTGGTAACTCATTAAAATGCTTCAACATGAATCATTGTGTAATGAAGTTCAGTTACTCTGTTAATTGAATGCAGCAACGATTGGACAACTCTGAGATGTATGTGATCATAGGAGGGATATGAAATTGGTTAATAAAATCTTTCAAGTTTAGAAATAAATCTCTAAAATACATGAAATCGATTTAAAAACGTATGTCTGGAAATACCTGAATAAGTCTTCTACAAAGTCGTTGTGTCTGCTAGCAACAATAGTTTGAACTAAACTCTGTGACGGATAATAAATATATTGTACTAAATATTTTTCTTTTTTTATTAAAGGCAGCTTGAGCGATTGACGTCACCAGTGAGTGAACAAAAACTCGAACGGAGTTGTTCAAACAGTTAACCGCCATCTGCCTCTGACTAGATTAAAAGGTTAGATCATTACTTTTGTGCATCTTTACAACCAGCACGACTGTAGGTTGGGAACAGTATCATTTTTGTTAGGGTTAGGGTTAGGGTTAGAGTATTTGATAACACAAAAAGATAAATAAATGATAAATGGCAGCAGCTCACAGCTTCATTCTTCATGTTTCTTTCTTTGTAAGTAAGTTTAAAAATCAAGGATGACAGGTTTGACAACCACCACTCACAGTTTTCAGGCTGCCTGTGTGCTGCAGTATAGGCTACAATATGCATTCTTATTTAGGGTATTAAATAATGAATACCCTGGACCAGCACTAAACACTACAAAAAAATGTAATATTCGGCATCACTAATGTTGCTGAAAACAAAAGCTATAGGTATAGATTTAAATAATTAATTCATAAAATTGTCATCATGTTCTCCAAAGGTCACTGAAGGGAGCTGGTCAGTATCAGCGGAGCACAGGACCAAATGCTTATAGATCACACCAGCAACTAAAGCAGCTGAAATGTCCTCGCTTCTTTCCAGGGGAATCACATTGAGTTAGCGAACTAGCTAGCCAGCTCAAACTGTTTTTCTGTTTTGTAGATGAGAAAGCTGTGCTGGCTAAAAGGTCACCACATGTGCCAATGTGAATAAACTTCTTGCACTTACAGGTGAAACAAAGCCTGCTCTGTTTACACATTATTTTAATATTTTTAATCTTCTTGCATGTACATTTAGTTTTTATTTCACACTTGCTTTGGCAAATAGAGCCCCACTGAATTGAACATTTACTGTCAATATCTAGTCTGGCTATCATCAAACCAAGCCAAGCTCCGTAGATTTGAGTATGGGGAGTCTGCTATGTATTTTCTCTGCACAAGAGGCGTGATCAATGGGCATAATTCACATGACTCCGTACCCAATTAGATAGTCGTTCAACCAATCAGACCAACGATCCGGGTGATGTAGAAGCAACAGTGACATCAATGGGGTTGCTGCACTTTGGTGGCGTTCGGTGGCCGCCGCTATGTTGAATGTCAACAAGAAGCTGCTTGGTTCCTTCTCTATAGTCATCATGTTAAACCGCCAGTAGCGCCCCAGAAGATAAGCCAGTTTGAGATTGGTTCCCGCAAAATGGTGAACTGAAGCAGGAGAATGAAACATGCAGGTTTCCAGACCGAGCTTCATAGCGAAATCAGATCGCCTGTAGAGTGGGCGGGGTTTAGACAGTCTAGTCAATATCCAAATTAAAGACGTCTGCATATTAACGCTCATGTTGTCCTCGGGTCAAATTGACCCGTCTTCTAATTTCATTGTTCTTTTTAACTACTCAATTGTAATTCCCCCAAATAACATGACTGATACCACACCACACTCTTTGGCAAGTACAAATCTCTACTTTCATTAATTTTGGGGTGTCTTAGTCAATTTTATAGCATTTTAAAAACAACTTGAAGTGCTTTTGAAATAGCATTGAATAAAAGTTGACATACTTTACTTTAATTTTAGTCTAAATAATTCCTAATTTCTACTTTCTAACTCAAACATTATAGGTACAATTTCCTATAAATTAGGCTTATTGACCATAAATTCCAAGAATAACTGTAAACTCAAAATTAAGAAGTTAGTGTTACATGCTGTTAAAAGTAAAAAAGAGACAAAAACATAAGAAAAGGTTTAAAAAAAAGCATCAACAAAAGTGTTGATTTTCAATTTTGACGGGAAGACAACAGAAGGGTTGAGTAAAAACATGTCCAAGAATCATACTGACTATTTAACGTTGCACTTATCCACAAACCAAATATCATTTACAACGATTAAGGACTGGTAGGCTTCCTCTAGCTGAGGTTGACAGATTCAAAACTATTCCAAACGAAAATCAATTGAGTGAGCTGTGTGATTTGGGAGAGTTGGAAAGTGGGTCACGTTTTTCAGAGTTGTACATAGAGCTTGTTGTGTACATACTATAATTAGGAGTGTCAGTGTTGCATAAAATGACAAACTAAAGAGAAGGAAAAAAAATCCAGCATATGCTTCATGAGTAGGCTAATTTGTTGTTGTTGTTTTTTTAACTTTGTGTGAACTGTTTAGTCATAGCTTTAGCTATATATGTCTCCCATTTATTTATTACTTTTAGCTACCTGTTTAATATTTTACTGTGATTCTGTAGTGTAGCAATTACCAGACAAAGGCAAGCTCAATAGATTTGAGATTAAGCGTTGGTCTGGGGAGTCTGCTCTGTAACTTCTCTACATAGGAGGCGGGACCAACGGGCGTAGTTCAAATGACTCTGTACGCGATTGGATAGTCAGGTAGATGAGCCAGTTTGTGAACTGAAGGAGAATTAAACGTGCAGGTTTCCAGACCAAATCAAATCGCAAGCAGAGTTCACCCAGTCTACTGATTTTGCTATCAAAACATGAAGAATGCCCTAACTTTATCATGAATTACTATTAATTGAATTGAAGATGAGTTCAAGAGTTTGCTTTTGCAGCAAAGCACAGAGGCTATGATGATACGAGGGGCTTTCTTATCTGCAACATTTTTGATAGTCTTGGCAATTTAACACTGCCTTTGCTGATCTTTTACTCACTAGAGGGAAAAGAGGATTTAGAGGTTTACGATTCATTTTCAAAAAACACCAAGTTTTTTGTTGTACTGCACATTGCTGGAGCTCCTCTTTTCACCCTGTGTGTTTAGCACTCGGTTTTAGCTACAGAGTGAGACATCTCTCTTCTGTTTCATAAGGACTACTAGCCAGTCAGAATCAGAGTATGAGGGCGTGCTAGCAGCTAGGCGAGCATTATAATGTGTGTTACAAAGTGACTTACGTTTGTCATGGAAGTAAAGGCAGGACGACAATAGAGCTGTGTGAAGCAGTTTGTGAACAGTGTTTTCGGTTGGAGATTGAAGGGGACTTTGGACTTTTTCACTTTGTAAATCTATGAAAAAAATATAAAAATGAAGGAAACGAAAAAGGCACAATATGAGCACTTTAAGACTTTTCCTGTCAAACATTTGCTCCTTCTTACAGTTGATACATCTGATTCTCCCAAATATTTGCAGTTCATTTGCATTTGTCCAGAAGCTGCTCAGTATGGCAGACGTTCCCAGTGCCAAAGGCTTAGACAGCACGATCCTTATCTGAAGGTTTCCTTCCCAAATTACCCACATGACACTGAAAAATTGAGCGCCACGTTTCTTACATTTCTTACCCACAGAACAAGTTTGCATCAGATCAAAGTTGTGCACTGCAGAGCGGTGGAGTTACGAGTGCTTGGTTTTTAACATGGCTGCTTCAAAATGGCACACTGCCTCGTGCAGAGTGAAAGAATAAACAGACCGACATTCATAGTAGAGGCTTCTCCTCACCTCACAGAATGAGCTCATTGGCAGTCTACTTTATTTAGAAACAAACACAGATGTCTGCTCTCCTGGAGGCCTCAGTTTCCCCACAGAAAGCCCAAATGTTATAAATGAACTTCTTCTGGCTCTCAAAAAGTAGCGCTGCCCCCTCAAGACTTTTTAGAACTATTTAAAGTTCTCGTTTGTATACATTCCCCCAAACTACTTTTATAACTACAACCGATACCTTGTAATTTCTGATTCTCTTTGAAAGCCCTTATGAATGCACTTATTACATGCAGATTTGTCTGCTTTAACACTTCAAATGTTACAAAGCAGTTTTGTCAGCAGCAGAGATTAGAAACATGGAGGAGTTTTTAACTGGCAGCCACAAAAGCTATGAATCATTAAAGGGAGGTTTCGCTTTGATGCTTATCTTTTAAAGTCTGATGACTCCCCTGCACATCCCCCACAGGGACGGAGAACCTCTTTCCATCCAGATGTGGTTGTAACCCGGCATGACCTGTCGCTTTGATGTGCTTGCAAACTACAGATCGGGACATCGCAGGAATAAGGGTCTGGGACACTAAGGCTCTGACAGGATGCAAATGAACAGATGAAGCCTACAGTGCAATGTGCAAAAAAAGGTTCCTCTGTAATTTTTCTATTTTATTGTTACAGAGATGAATCCAAGTTCATTAATAGTTTATGAAGATTTATGGCAACAGACTGGATTTTGTAATGGAAGAATCCTTTATTAATGACAGAAGGTGTTTTTGTATTTATATTTAACAAGAGAAAGTGAAGTGAAGTGAAACTGAGTGAATAAATATCCGACTTTCAAGACTGAAATAGCCCTCTAAACACAAGATTTTGTTTTTTTTAGCTATCTGGCAAAATTAAAACAAAATTTAAAATTGATGGATTTTTATTTCTTCCACGTTGGCTGACTTTTTAGACTTTTAGTGTTTTCCGCTAAAACTCCCTGTTCTGTCTTTTCCCACTGAAATAGACTGCCAAATTAAGACAGTTAAGTGCCATTTTGGAGGACTATTCATTGAATGCCACTTGGCGGAGTTAAGCATGCAGCAAAAGGCCACATGTACACACACACACACACACACACACACACACACACACACACACACACACACACACACACAATGATGTTTGAAATGGAAATGATCTGCTGTTATCTACAATGCTTAAACTGAAGCACGACCTTTTCTTTTTTTCTGCCTGCATCACATTTTGCTTATCTTCCCCTCGTTATCAATCAATGAGCCAGAGCTCAAATTCAGGGAAACCACAGTGGTGGACATGTGATTTAAATCAATGGGATTGACGCAGAGAAGCAAATATTAATAAGGGTGCTAATAAAATAATAATAAAAGCCTCAGAGCAAAGCTAGTACTTCTTGTTTACCTCCTACTCTCCAACTAGGCACACAGCTTCAAGAGCCTCAAACATCTAATGTTTATACATACCCTAGTGCTTAAATTGACCCAATTATTTGTGTTTTTTAGCGATATCATGTTCAACTTTGTTGTTTAACTGGGTTGTAAAAAGCAGGAGAGCAAACTGAAAAATGAACAAACATTTTCTCTTTTAATCTCCCTGGTCGGCAACACAATAACTGCAATAATTGAAATAGGTCAAAGATTACTTAATGCTCCTTTATAGCTTCAATAATTTCACACAACACGATGCAAATGTAATCATGGTGCATGCTGTGGTGCACAGAGCCTACTAGAAAGATTGAAATTTGGATGTCCGTCTGACCACACTGTGCTGCAGCAACCACAGTTGTTCTAATTGAGGATGAAGACATGATGGAAGATTTACACCATGGCTGCCAGGAGTAGAACAAAACGGTTGCTCACCCTGGTCTGAAGGCCGAAATTCCCTTAGCATTTTCATTTAAGCCATCATAAAAACGATTTTCTGCATACATACAGTATATCTGCAGTGACAACTAGAGGCAATAAAGCCACATACAATCTGCTGTGTATAAATGTAGCTTGCAGAGAGGAAGTTGACGCACATTCAAGATGAGAATGTTTAATATGAGGGGTTTGTTTCCAGAACACTAGATATCAGATTTGTCGCTTTCCTCTTGTAAATTAATCATACTTTAGTCATAGCAAAATGTTTTAGATGTCAGATTACACGTTTCTACTTTTTTTAATTTCATGCCAGCAGCCATTTTATAAAAAGGGAATCATTTTCTTTTTTCTCACCCACAAGGAATGACTCACATAAGCTGACACCTCTAGGTCTTCATCCAGAAATCCATCCAGTGTTGAGAGACAGGTGCATCATGGCTGCTGTGGCCCCCCTCCCCACACACACTCCCCCTTACCTCCCTTCTTCATTCATTGGCTCTGCATTTCTCTGCCTGTCCATGAACTGGCCGCCAAGAAACATGGCAACAGAGCGAAACCGCAGAAATTAAACAGGAAAAATCAAATGGGGTTTAACGTGGCACCGTTCCCTGCCGTGACAATTCAATCGGAATGAGCCTCTGATGGGTTACACAGCCTCTACGTTTATCTGTCTCTTTGTAAATGTCATTGACAAAGCAGAATGCCAGGCTTTTGTGTTTCTTTGGCTGTCTCGTGTCCTGCAGCCGAACAAAAGGCAATATTTCCATAAACACGGTGCCGATTTCTGTCACGCATGGGGCAGCATTGAGCCTCGTGCAGGATGTGGCACATTATGGATTGGTTATGGTTGAAAAAACAGATCTGTGCCACTTAAACAGAGAAAGTCTTTCTGTCATGTATGTATTACACAATATTGTTGTTTAGGTGCCAAAAATATAAAGCTTTTTCACTTTATGGCACTGTCCATACTCAGAACTCATCAGACAGCTTTATGTGTTTTCTTTGAAAATCTATTTTAATGGGTCTTAAAGGTTATTCACACTGATGCTAAAAGTTGCCCAGTTACTGTTCAGATCAAACACAGATATTACAAAATATAGTACATATATAACAAAATGGTTTGTGGAGTTATTTTTATATAACAAAATAGGATTCTTACTTTTGATCTACATGCTCCTTGCTGGGCTTTTAATTAATGCATTACCCTAAGGGTTACGGTTAACAAAAGCTTGTTGTGCTTTGGATAAAAGGAGATGATCGAGCCTTTCAAGGCGCTGAAATAATTGATTATCCACAGTCGATGTGGCCACCTTGGAGTAAACCTAACCCTACAACATGGAGGACTAGAAGACAGAGCCAAGGAAACAATCTTTTTATACAAAGTTACAGCAAACTTTTAGAAAGAATTGTAAAAATTAGAGACTTCAAACAAGTTGTGTGTGCAAAGAGTCTGAGCTACTCGATTACCTAAATCCTGGGACCATGTTCGTGTCCATGTTTTCTCGCTGTTTAACTGTAAATGCTGTTCACTTACATAGAAGTAGTAATTATGATTGAGAAAATGTATCTGGGTTTGCAGTATTTTTAACCAATCATACAACCATCTTGAATTGTCTGATGATGTGAATGCTTATATCTCCAAACACAAGACATGATTGTGTTCCTCTGGATTAAAAAAACAGAACTACAGATTTATGTTATGGAGGCATTTTTCCCAGGGACTGAACCATTATGTTTCAAACTTACCAACAAGGTTCAGGCCTGGAGCTCACAGCTGGAAAGAATCCACTGAAACAAAAGGAAAACAAATGCGTTAAAAATACCAGTGCCCTTTGATTGGCATGTACTGCAACATGATTCTGAAACGGAAGGAATAGCACTGGAGGCAGCTAATTTATTGATTGTGTATGAGGTACTCTAGTGCTAATGAAGAAGTGGTAGGTGGATCGAGGTTTTAAAGAGTTTGATTAAGAACTGGAAGCAGACTATGGTGGATAAATAAGTATAAAACATAAGATCTTTTCCACTTTTAGTCTGAATTAAAGCCCAAAGGCCTGTGATGAAAGGCAGCATGAGAATTCCTTCATGAATTGTGTATTTAAGCTTTCTACTACTCCCTAAATTATTGAAACCGTGATCAAGTTCATGTTCCAAGGAAGCCACTTCAAGAGCTTGTTATCCTTTGGACAACAGGAGATGTTCAAGCCTTGTAAGGCGCTGAAATAATTGGTTATCCACAGCTGATGTGGCCATCTTGGAGGAAACTGCACGTAAACTGCACTTGTTTACCAAAACTTATGAATCTTTGTGATGGAGGAACCACGCAAAGTTCCAACATTCTAACATTCAGTTAGAATGTGGGTGGCAGTAGCTCAGTCCATAGGGAGTTGGGTTGGGAACCGGAGGGTCACTGGTTCAAATCCCCGTATGGACCCAAAAAGTTGGGAGCGTGGATTGGTGGCTGGAGAGATGCCAGTTCACCTCCTGGGCACTGCCAGGTGCTCTTGAGCAAGGCACCGTACCCCCCCGACCGCTCAGGGCGCTGGTTCAGCTGGCAGCCCACTCACTCTGACATCTCTCCATGTATAGTGCATGTATAGGTTCTGAGCATGTGTGTGTATTTCAGGCCTGTGTGTGAGTACTAACAAAAAGTGTGTACACAGAGTGTAGTGCAGTAATTTCCCCATTGGGGACTAATAAAACAAAATTATTAATTATTATTATTATTGAGTGAGGCCAAAAAAAAAACACTGATTTGTTGCATAGTAATCTCCTGTATTGAGCAGGTGCACTGGTTGATAAATAATGGTTAACTTTCTTGGAGTCATAAAGGAGGCTAAATGCTAAATGCACAGTTGTGAAACCAATCTGTAGTCACATGTGACTCAGTGCATGGGCTCTTAGAATAACAAAGGTACAGTCCACACTGGATGTTATTTTTCTTGCTGTTCTTCTGTAATTGATGTGCACTCTTCTGCAACGGCACACATTAAACCTTATTGCTAAATTGACCTCATCAACCCACAGTGAGTAAACATGGCACATTATAGGTATTGGCTAGCATCCCATTAAGCTACTAACACACATGTATAATTGAAAGAGAAGGGTCAGCTGAAAGAGAAACTCTCTGGTGTGCAGGTGAGGAATGACAGGGTCTGGAACGCTCCACAAGAAATCCAGGGCCATTTCTTTTTAGAATTTATTGAATAGGCTAAAACAAAGGAGGATGATACAGACATGATCCGCCCTTTTTTTCCACCTTAGTTTGTGTGAGTTGATAGAGGCCAGGGCGAGTAGATGTTTTTCGATGGAAAATTAAGAATCCAGACATGATCTGCAAAAATTTACTTTCAAAAGTCAATCAAGCAAATAATAGAAGAACAGATTTAAAAGTTGGCAGAGGACTGTCAGATTATAATTAGACTAAGAAGGTGTCTAACTTTAAGTCTGCAGTGTATTTTACATCGTTAACAACAGTTCACATTTGTGTGATTAAAGCTGTGCAAAGAAGTGTTTGAGAAGTCATTGACAGTGATGTATCTACACAGGTACTACTCAACTACGTGCTGCTCCAGTGAATATTGCATGTAGAGCCTGATGGTTCAACATGTGAGCGTGTGTGTTTGTGTTGAATACACAGACTGATTCATTTAATTTAGGCCTTAGGTTGTTGGACTGGCAGCAGGAGTTGCACAAGAAACAACTGTGTAAGCACAGACAGACACATTTTTCTTTGCACACATGCTTTGTTTAGACTCAATTGACAATCCCAACAGCTTTTATTTGGTCAAAAGTAAGCTCCTTCAAGCAAATTGACACTTTATGCCACCCCTTCAGTAGATTTTGGCGCTCCCCTGAGTGAATTGTATTGAGACATGCACTACATGAACTATGAGCTAATGCATAAGAAAACAACAGCTGTGATAGAGGTAATATCCAGTAGTTTCTAAAACATATGAGAAGGAGGTGAGACAGTCTTATTTGGGACAATCACACTTCATCCCTCTGCTCAATTGTATTACCTAAGGTTAGGTTTGTCATTTGAGATATAACTAGATTACTAGATTTTCCCCCATGTTCCTATCCTGTATTGTTCTACAGGTAATGACGTAGTGAAATACAAAATGTGAGCTCTGAAACGGTTTGTTCAAATACATACAACTGTTTTCTTTATTCTCTTGTTATGCTAGATAATGACAGTTAGGTATGCTAGATAATGACAGGAACTAACATGATACTGATTTCATTGCCCCTCTCCTACCAACCGTCAACGTTGGTTCTTTTATACATGAACACGATCTGTTTGTAACATTACTCTAAACAGAAACCTAAACTTACATGCTTATATGATTTTTGTAGTGGTAATATGGGTACAATTGGAAGGCACTAAGTAAAGTTTTGAAATAACAAGTTGGATTATCGAATAATCAGCTTTTATGGCACAGCGGAATAAACTATAACTAAAGTACTAATTAAAATGTCTGTGACTGTAACAATGATGGTAATTCTTCCTACCACTAACTGTAATAACATGATTCCAGGCCAGTTATTTCATGGATCCACGAAAAAACTTTTTACTCAACTTTAGCATGGGTGTGTAAACTTTGTAAAGCCACTGTAGTACCTGTATTTGAAATGAACACCCGGTACATTTACAGGGTTCAAACTGACACAGTGGTGCTGTTTGAATATTTCTGACCCAAATTGCTCTGTCGCCCCTCATGCTGATGTTGTACACGTGGATATTTTTTGCAAATGTTTCTTAAAAAAATAATGCTCTCTGTCCACTGGAACGCTATGGCTTTTCACTTAAAATGGTTTATTTAAAACAATCATACTAATCAAACAGGTGGAATTAGAAATAAAGGCCTTATCTAATAGAAGCCTGCTTCACACAAAAGCCGGGTACCTTGTGCGGTTCAGGTAAATAAAGGCCCCGGCTTTTATTTGAGGAATTACGGTATTTCGTTATCAGCTCCTTTGTTTGCTGCTGCTGATGATCATAACACTTCACACCAGTCTGATGATGATCACCAGTTTTCAATATTGACTCGGTTTTCCAAAAATAAACTGTATGTTGTGTAGCAATGGGAAAATATCAGTGTTTCTTATAGCTGAGCTTTGTTTTTAAACTGGTGAACACACCACTAGTCAGTGGGGTATTCTCTTTGGTGGTCATGTTGTTTTACCTGCACATATGAATGCTCTGTGAATTAAACCAAAAAACTAAATATGACAGCAATTCCTTCCTTCAGCCAATATGTCACATGGTTAGAAAGACTAAAGTTCAAATGTTTTGGTAAAACCCAGCGTCCCTTTCATCTCCCTCCTCTTGCTCGGTCCTTGAAGTAAATGCGGTGGGCTTTTTCTTTTGGAAAGCCCATAAGGCAGCCAGGCATTGTGTCTTTGATGTTATTTTCTCTGTCCCACATCTGAGAGAGTTCCATCTTGGAGAAAATGGCTGCAGGGTTGACATATAAGATACATGAAAAGAAAAGTCAAGAATACTGTTAATTAGATAAGACAGCATTAAAGAGATTTGATTTTAAAGAAGTATTAAGGGGGAGGGGAATTCACATCAGCTGTGTGCTTGGCCATCAAGTGGTATTTCAGACTGGACGTGCTGTGATGGTAACTCAGTTCACAACAACAAAACACACAGATCACTTTGGTCTTGTCAATGGAACCTTTTGGCAACTTTTAAAAAGTAAACTTTCTATTCAGAATCTTTTGGCATCCATTTTGGCGTCTCATGCTCAACATCCCCTCTAAACGTAACGTTACTACTCTATGTGAAAAAACTCCAAAGTCTGCTAGGCCAAACAGAACATTATAAAAAAAATGTACGCAGTTCAAATGGGTTAACGTTAATACCACGTTTAACTGACAGCACTACTGAAATTTAAATGTGGAGAGGTGGGTAAGGTGGGTAAGGTGGGCACAAACCTTCATATAGTCTCACCTTGAAGGCATTCGTGGTTTTGTGACAAGCCTGACACATGGAAGGACAGAAATGAAAGATGAAAAAATAAGTGAAAAAAAATGACTTCGTGGAAAATCTTTGCAATGGGACATCAAGTTTGAAACATAGAACACCCCCAGATTCAAAGATAAGTCAAATATAATAAAAACATAACACATTGTAATTGTCAATTGTACGCAAGTCC
>NC_048416.1:26567391-26587330 GCF_013103735.1 Etheostoma cragini
TTATTACCATTGTTTTTGATTCCTCAGTGAATTCATGACTGAACATAGCTAATCCATCATGTCATCCATTCAGCTGAAGTCTACTGCAAAACCTGCAGCCTTGGAGTTGATCCCTTATCCTAATCTTAGAACTGACTTCTCAACTAAGTGTGTGTGTGTGTGTGTGTGTGTGTGTGTGGTACTGCATTGACTAATAGGTGCAGCAACATGTGCACATGAATGTGTTCCAGCACATAGTAAATATATATTCATTTAAGCAGAGCATTTGTGTGGAAAGTCTTATTGTCCAAAGTCTTTTGTCTGTGATAATGAGCTGTTTTGTTCTTGGTGTTTTTGTCATCGCTTCAGCCGTGTCTCTGTTCAACTCCCAGCAATTCATCAATATGAAGAAATGCTACCTAATAATTCATATTTGGTGTCATTTCATCTAAAACCAGAAAGTGGTGTGGATTGATTTGTCAGTGTTTACACTTTCAACATCACACACTCTGTGAGGTAGTCAATCCCAAAGTCTGTGTTTATTCATTTATATGGGAGAGTTTTTGCTTTATCAGTGACAGTGACATGTCTAAACTCATCCAGGTCTGAGATGAAGACAACTAATGACTTCTACTAATAAGGGGCTCAACATCAAGTAATAATGTCAAACCTAATACAAAACTGTTTGCCACATATGTTTTCCTGATCAACTGATTGATGTTTGATGTGATTATTTTCATGAATAACACTATGGCAGGAATTTAAGAGTGATATTGAACAGTTTCTAACTTTATTTATTTTGTCCTGCTTCTAAATCACACCAGTGTTTCTTATAAATTTAAAAAAAGGACCACCCCGAAAATATCACAGCCGTAAGTTCCCGGAGCCTGGTTATTCAGCCAACAAATTCAGGAGTATTTACATGTTGTGGGCAGAAGCAGGCAGCTCTGCAGTGGAGAACATTCTCAGCACGGAGGTGGCAGGAAGTAAGGGCTCTATTTGGCAAGAACATAACGTCTCTGGGAATACTCAATGTTCTCCTACCAGATTTTGGATGAGAAGGACAGATCAGAAGATTTTTAGATCTGTTTTTCCCTGCAGCCATTAGCACACTAGATGAGGCAAACATACTTTTAAGTGAATTTTCAACAAGGCAAAGCCTGTTCTTTACATAAGAGATAAAAATGTATTCAGATGAGATATAGAAGAAAAACAAGTTAATATAAAATGACACATATACTGTATGTGCACATAGCCTTGAAAACTTCTCAATAAATCTGAAAATTGGTTTTTGCTCAATAAAAAATTGATTGTCTAAATCTAAGTAGAATTACTGCAACGTATTATATCATTGCATTTATTGCAGCATTTCACAGCTTGCTTTGCGACAGTGGCAGGGACCTCTATCAGTGGTTGTTATTTGATGGCTGGGGTAGGAAATGTTTAACTAATAACGACATTTGTCATAGAGAAAATTATGTTTCAATAGAAGTGTCTAAACAGACTGTTCTCATGAACCATTTGTACAAGAAGCTACGAAGTAATGAATGTAATTTGTAAATATTTTTTGCTGTATGCACCACAGTGACTGTTGTGTGTTACTGAGTGTTTTAATCTAAACTACAGTATTTTTCATTAAGGTTTTGTTGCCTAAACTTAACTGTAATGTTGGCCAAAACAACTGGCAGCCACCTACCATTAACCGGTTCTCGGGCTAAACTCAACTACCAAGTGCAGTTGATTTGGCAACATCTCACGGAGCTCTGTAGCCGGCGTCACGTGACCAGCCGGCAGTCGCCTATTTTTGTAAGATATCATACGTATTGAAGGGCTTGTCATTTCGCACACTATAATACAAGCTGTTCATGATCATGAACAGCTTGCGTTGGTTGAAAAAGAAAAAATAACTAATGAAAATGTGAAGAACTCCCAAACTTTGATCAGGATTTACGTAGTAGAACATGGTTGAGAATCATAGTTGTAATGATAATTGATTATTTACTGTATTTCACAAGAAAAATTTACCCTTTGTAGTCTTAAAACAATCTTAAATTATTCTTAACTGTCATTATCTAATGCCAACTTGATAATTCATTGTCCATTAAGAAATTCGACCTTTTGACACTAGGCTACATGATGGTTGGTAGCTGTAAACTCTAAAATCCAAGAAGTGAAGGACGCTGTCTTATTTATCAATTTTAGGAAATTAGTCTTTCCTCTTTTAAATCACTGAAGATAAAGTAAAAGCTCAATGTCATACATACAAATACAAATATATATTATTTAGATGTTGCCACACAAATTCAAAACAGAACAGACAGACCATGTAGGTTTTAATTTAATTTCTAACATAATAGTCCTTGTGTGATGAAAGTGGTCTTCATGTGTAAATGCAAGGTACCACACTGCTCCTCTGAAGCCCCTCTCTGCACCGTTATCTCTTCTTGGGAGTAGACTGTTTTTCATTCAGGCTTTCTTGAATGTGTAATAAATGTATTTCCCCTGAACAATCACTTTTATCTGTATAAACATGATCAGTGCAGACAGCATACCTCACTCACTGTTCTTCCTTTTTTTGTTGCTCCTACATTTACTCTATCTCCTCCCACTCTGCCTCTGTTTTCTCTGCAGAGGGGAAACTGTAAAGCAGCCGCAGCTTCAAACACCATATTCAGTCTCAGGTACACAGAGGAGGGTGGTTAAAGGGAAAAAAGAAAAAGAACAGTGCTCTTTAGTCAGGGGAAACTCAACTGAGAATATACGTGACTTGTATAAACATTCAACTGTACTGTTGTACATGTTATCACAATTACTTTAAATAGGTTTCAAACAGAGGACCTTAAAAATAAAACCTTGCTTCAAAAAACTGGTTCACACAATAAAAAAGAAAGGACCTTTGAAATTATGTTCTTTTCATTTGTTGTGTGCTAATGATCTCTGTGAAATGGGTGAAACACTGGGTGGGTGGACCACTGTTCACTGTTGCCCAAAAATCACAACAAAGAGATAACATGCAAAAAAAGAAAACATATGTATAGCAGCTCTGTCAGGGCTTGGCACGACATAACAAACATAGACGCATGCAAGAACACTAAACAGCACACGGCAAGTGGTGCTAAATGGTTAGAGCGTGCAATAACAGCAATTGACATGCTGCAGGGTCTGGGTGCTCGACCAAGGGTAATGGCTTTGTAGAGAATATGGAGGTGCCATCACTGGTAATCCCGTAAGGGAATTGGGGCCATTATGGAGATGCAGTCTGCAGCACCCTATCCCAGCTCTGCAATGTGGCGAGTGACCTCTAAGCGCAGGCGAGGCAATTAAAAAGCAAATGAAATCCATGGATGAGATCTGATTGGATTATTTGGTCATATCTGCACAGAGAATCTTTTGGCAGGATGAAATGAGGAGGGAGCTGTAGCTATGGCACATAGTGGGAAACCTATTTTTGCCCCAATTACTGCCGCTTTCCCTGCCTGTGTCTTTTACTACACAGACGGGAGGGAGTGCACCATAATATAAAACTCAGGGTAAACACAGACTTGTCGTTGTCTTGGCTCAGTAAGCTTTGGACCACTGCAACATCAAACCATCAATGGACTCCAAAGCTCTGTCGTCATCAGAGAGAGTTTCCTATCAGGTAGAGTGCCCCTGAAAGGCCCAGACATAGTAAACAGTCTCTTTGAATGTGTGTGCTCTCTAATGACCTTATCACAAATCTGTCCTCAGCTGTGCCAAAAAAAAACATAAAAGCGAAAGGCTTTTCTACATGCAAACACAACCTTGTACTAATAGCTCCTGTAACATTGGCAGAACATTTAGGGTCAACACTTAAAGCCTCCCTCCTGTTCTCCATCTCTAGCCTTTGGCACATAATTTTCCCATACTTAGTTTCCAGAGTTCATCTTTTGAATATGTATGGTCTATTTACTTAAAGGTGTGTCTTGAGGGCATTTATTCAAAGCCTTACTGTACTTATAAGTCATGCATATGGAGTATGTTCTTAACTTGGACAAACCTATTTGCATAGATTAAATGTCTTTATGAAGCATTGGGCTCCTATATACCAGCATGTGTTGCATTTTATTGAATTGGTAGTAGTTTTCAATAAGCAGGAAGGTTGCAGGCAGTGAATAATTTATGATTTGAATGTTGAATAAAGTGGGTGTTTTCCATTTTATTATCAAATTAAGCAGCGATTCAGACCTAAACACATCAAATATCTAATATAGTGAATTCTGCATGACGGTCAAAAGAGATATAGTCTACGTAGATGATGAGCACCATATTTAATGTGGCACCTCTATATTACTCTGTTATTTGCACAAATACATGTTTAGAATCTCAATTATGCTAAGGGAGGATGAGATCCTTATGAAATGGTTAACGAATGATGCCACATTTGCATTATATAAGAAAGTCACACATAAGAAATTCTCTCAACCATCCAAACAGTTTTTAAACTTAAAAATATGTAGTTGTTTGGTGTAACTCACTCTACCGGCCCAGAGATTGAAACTGGTGTTGTTCCAGTGACAACTCATATTCGGTTACCTTCAGGCTGCAGCTAACCTTTAAGTCAGTCAGTAGCAGAGTGACTATTTCTATAGAGATCCCAAAAGAGCTTTCCTCAGACACAGTAGCCATCAAGACTGAAGAAAAACACAGTTAGAGTAGCATTTAGTTCAGTTAGGGATTTGCTATATGTTGACATACAGACAAAAAAAAAAAAAAAACACAAACTTTCTTTTCATAAAGAGTCCAACACTTACGTACCATTGAGTAGCCTAATTATCCTGGAAATAAAGCATGCCATTACCGTATGAGCCTGTTAATAAAGGGAGAGAAAACTGAACAAAAAAAGCTAAGGGTGCCTCAGGCTTTCCAATGAAAACAAAACTGGGGATTTCTTGAGGTGTAGGTCTAAGCCAGGCACAGATCATGTATTTGACACTTGCCCAGAGGGGGGTTTGCCCTGAAGAAGTATGGTATAAATGTATTCCCCCTACCAGTGAAGCTCCTGGCTGGCTATCTACATCCCCAGACCTACCGCAGGAGTTGATGGTGACAATAATCAGTTCCATAAGAGAATCAGACTTTTGAAGAAGTCAGATGTAACAGAGGTTAGGTCTCCACCAAGCAAAGTAAGCAGATGCAAAACCTGAAATGTGGAAATATAGCACAATATCTTCCTATTCTATTGGGACTTCTCTTTTCCTAAGCGTGTAGTAATACTGTGTCACAGGCTGGGAACCTGTGGACAACAAACATTTGCATAAATATAATAACAACCCTAACATAGCACGTTGTCTTTTGGGCCTAATAAGGAGAAGTCCTATTATGACATATTTGCAATATATTATGCAGTCAACATGAAATATATGATTCACATGAAGATATTACTGCAGTAAATTAGAATTTTAATTTAATAATAGAATTAATTGAATTTTGTTTGTGAATACAACATTGCAATACAAACATCCTTTAATGTTAGGTAAAGAAAAAGAGGAAAAGAGATGGAGATTAAAAAAAATGAAACAATCAATTTCAATTCCAGGAATCCAATTATCTTTACTGGTAAATACTTATGATGCCAAATTGAGCTCTCCATCAAAATAATCAATTGACATTTAACTTGCCAAGTGTCATGGTTTATGGATGACAGAAATTAAAATGATGTATGTTTCAAACTGTAGTCCATTATGCTGAAACTGGTTTAACCGCTTTGGATTTCTACGAAGTATTCAATTACTGTAAATTAATAATTGGCTCCAATTTATTTTTTTATTTTTTCTACCTGGAAAGTACATTTTGACATCCAGATAATTCAATATGTAATTAATTATTGAGTCATTACTATTTTTTTACAATATTCATATCAACCTCATAATTATTATTTGCTATCAAATTAAGTATATGAAGGCCATTTTGTGCCATGAAATTTGCAAGATAGTTCCTGTCTGGTGTTGTAAAGTCACCCCATACAACCTACATGGGGTCGAAAGGTTAAAATAACTAATAGATACTGAGTGAAATAGAGAAAAGCTAATTTACATAATTGACTGTGATTTTGTTTGACTCCTCTGGACAGCTGGATTATAATTGAGAGGCAGAAGCCCATAAATCAATCCACCTCAAGACAATACTTTCATGGCACACTGCAAGCAATGCTAAATTGATTGGATAAGGACCAAGGCACAATGACATTTCAATACTCTTAGTGTAGCCTGGAGTAGAGAACAATGCCAATGACACAAGTGCAAAGCAAAATACTTCGGAGAGAATGTAAGTCAACTTTGAAGACTTTCACTTTCAAGTCACAGATATGGAACACAGGGTGTAAGATAACAGGCCTTCTCCTTCAGATAAAGCCTTTTAAGAACCACAACTCCAAGACAAGCAGCTCATATTGAAAAAAACAAAAAACTTTAATTATACCGCTCTAATGGATGAGTTTTGGAAATGCAATTTGTGACTTTTTCTTGCGGTTAGGAATCTAGTATCTGTTGATTGTAAGAGTTTATAATTAAAGTTTTAAATGCAAAGTAAAGATCTCATATCTATAAGACTACTAACCCATAATTACAATTACAAGATGCTCACAAATCACAAATATGAGATATGGAAGTCGTAGTTAAATTAAACAGTCTGTTTTTTTTCTTCCATTGCTAAATCAAACTTGCTCTTGTAAGTGAGAGAGACCATATCCGAAATATTTCCTTTAACAGTCATTAAATGCTGGCTCAATATGAATTTAATGGTAAAAGTGGATGGAAAAAGTTTAAACTGAGTGTAACATTGATATGTTTTTTTCACAAAAAGTTAGGATGTCAAAATTAAAATAAATAAATAGCCAAACCTAAATGCTCTACACCCTCCTTTCGGACACTTGTTGGTGATTGCAGTGTCCAGTAATATTTAAGATATACGTGTTGAAAGCAAATCAAATGTAGGATCAAAAAGTAGGAGACTGGTGGAATGTGCATCAGACCAAAAATTTGATTCCAGGCATTTCCTAATCAACAAAAAGTAAAATCTTTCTTCAATCTTTGTATCAGATCCCTTGGGCAAAAACCTACAGTTCCCTTTTGAGTCCCAAGCTGGAAAGGTTAGAGAGCCTTTTCCTCAAAGGCCAATCCAGCAGGGTGGCCGCCTGAAGGTTAGAGTAGCTTCTCAGCTGACCTATACACCAAATACTAATAAAACACATTTCAATTTCAATCATGGAACTCTTGTGAAATTATATTATTTTCTTGTGATTATACACCATGTAGTAGCACAGCAATGACAGTAGTGACTGAACAGAGGCAAGATACCAACTAATATATGTCCGGCACAAGAGCACAAAAGCCAACTGACAGTGTTGATGTGAAAGGCATATTATTGCACATCTGAACCGACAAAATCAGAGTATTGGCAACAGTAGAACTGTTGAACATGAGTGGCCTTTTTGAGTGGTTTTTTTGTGTTGGATGTATCTTATGTTGGAACAATGCCTGACCTTGAATTTGGAAAAATTGGGGATACAGTAGCCCGTTGAACCCATATGTTCCAATTACAATTCCATTGAGTTGCTTTAAAATAACTTTTCCACACTTTATGGCAATATCACAGAAGATGGATCTGCTTGCTCAAGGAATATATTAAACCTTGCCTTGCCTGTGTTGTGTGAAGTATTAAATTTAAACAAAAAAAAAGTCTGTGGGTTTTAACCAAGTCTTATTTTCATATTATGAGTTTTTACAAGTAAGATCTACAGGTGTCTTAGACATGGCTGAAGAAATAGATGTTTTTTAATGCTGGCAAGTGATTGAAGCTAATAGGCCTGCCAGTGTACTTTTTCATACAAATTGCAAGATTGAGAGCATCTATAAATGAGGGTTATATAACTCAAACGTGTGTGGTTCCATTCCTTCTCCCATCCCTCAGTTCTTCTCTTTCCTGTTACTCCTCAGCTTCACCGTCTTCTCTGCCCTGAGGCCTTGTGATGACAGTCGACAGGCTCCGTGGTGAAGCTTGCTGCCACGCTCATTTTTATAAGTGTCAGGTGGTTGACTTCAGGGACAGTGGGGTTTGACTAGCCATCTAGAACAACTTATATGTTGCTGCTGCCTTCTGAAAGCCCACACGTCTATGCAGTACTCTGTGAAGGTTTGTGGCAGGCTGCTCAATCAGATCGCAGAATTCTTACCCATGAGAGCTAATTTTGATTTGTCTTTTTTCACCTCATTACTTTTTTAAACTACTATGCTCGAAGGGAGAAACTTATTTCTGCTTTCCTTTCAGTTGTTTTTTGATAGAGAGGAAAAAATAGTCCATCTTATCCTGGAGGCTATGCCAGTTAGGAATTCAGGAAACTATCGAGGCAAACAGAAAAATTCTAAGACGTCTTGGGGTGTGAAGACCATCTACCTCGATATGTTTCCAACCCGGATGTCTCCTGGAGGCATGAGCTCATAATATCCATGAAGATTGGTGTTCAAGTTGACTGTAAAATATATACTGTATCTTGTCAGGCACAATTACACAGGTTGTGGTAAATTTACAGGTGCCCTGCCACATATATCTCGTTCCTTTGTTGTAATGTCTGAAGATCTACCATGGACTCTGTAACGTTTTTTTTTGTGTAAAACATGCCTTGGTTACCTTGTGTCAAGCCATTCTAGTGTGGTATAGAAACCCGGCAGAAAGACTTAGCTCCGTTTCTTCCAGTTGTCATTGACATTCAATGAGCTGAGCTGCTTGGCTCTGATTGGTTAAAAGCTAACCAATGAGAGCCTGGCTATTAGGATCCTTTACCAATCCCAACTGGGCAAGCTTATGAATAGTAATGACTCCAGGCAACATGACATCAATATGACCAGTTTTTAAAATCTACATGAAGGACCCATTTTAGAACTAATATTTGAAGTTGTGACTGTCAAACATCAACAGATTGTCTTGAAGCCTTTTATTAGTATTGTCATCAAATCTTTCTTCATAAAGCTTCCTTGCAAATAGGTTAAAATTATGATATTATTTACTGTTTTGTAAACAAAAAATAATAAAAAAGAAGATGAGAATAATTTTACATTTTTGTATACTATGTGTAATGTCTGTTGTAATAAAAAAATGAGAATCTTCGAGGTGTAGCAAAGGCTGATGGCCTAGCTTGTTCCCCATGAATGACATTACAGAGAATCAGGATACTGATCTAAGCTCCTAATATCAGTAGGCAATCATTGCATCTTCGTATAATATAGCATGCCATGAAAACTTCTGAAGCATTAAATTGAAACGGGGTCGAACCACATAATGGCCCAGATAAATCAATGCTGCCATTAAAACTGTGATGAAAGATGAAGAGATAATGTTATCTATGTGGAGTAAGGGTTGTTACTGAATGAAAACCCTTTTGCAGGTCACCCTTCTTTGAAATCATCGATTTGCACACTATGCATTACCTGACCAATGCACAAATACAGTTTTGTTCTGCCACTGAACAGCACCACGGCAACTTTTAGGAACTGAAGAAACCATACTGTTATTGTTTATTGGAAGCCAGAGCATTCAATTCTGCAAAATCATAGTTTAGATTCAGTTTTTGAATGTGTAATACCATTTATTTAAAGTGGTCATAATATGCTCATTTTCAAGTTCATCATTGTATTTGGAGGTTATATCAGAATAGGTTAACGTGGTTTAATTTTCAAAAAACTTTTTGTTTTGTACTGCACATTGCTTCAGCTCCTCTTTTCACCCTGTGTGTGGAGCTCTCTGTTTTAGCTACAGAGTGAGGCATCGCTCTTCTGTTCCATCTTTGTTGGGAGTTGCACATGTTCAGTAGCTAGGTAAGGACTACTAGCCAGTCAGAAACAGAGAATGAGGGCGTCTCATAATAGGAGCTAGGTTGAAGTAAAGGCTGGACTACAATAGATCTGTTTGCAGCTTGTGAACAATGTTTTCTGTTGGAGATGGTAAGTTGGGGGAGACTTTGGGCTTTTTCACTTTGTAAACCTATAACATGCATAAAATGATATATAACGCAATAAAAGAAAGGTGAAAGCCAAAAAGCATACTATGAGTATTTTAATCAATATATATGCATGGCAACACCAGCATGGCTAAGGTTAATTGAAGAAGTTAGGGAACATCAACCAGGGGCGTCGGACTGGGGAGAAAAGGGGACTGAGGCCTTTAGAAAATGCCTTACTACAGGGCCCAGGATTACTTGCTACGCCCCTGACATCAACACTAAGGTTTTGGAAAAGTTGCAGTTGTGGTCAAATCAACACCTTTTATATTCCTTACATAAGGTGTGCATACATTTTAGCATTGGCTATAAATCACGTCTTGCAGAATCTGAACAGTCAATAGAATTGCACTTACAAATTCAACTGAAGTAGTTTCTCAGGTTCCATGGCTAATTTAAAGGAAGTTAACAATGGGTGGTGATGGTCTGGCACCACAAAAACTATGCGGTTTCAAAGAATCATTTTAGTGTGCATTTTTGTTGAAGGTGATAATACATGTCTTTCGGCTCCAGGTCAACTCTATGATACATTTGTTGGGACGTCTATGTTCAAGCAGGGCCATATAGCCAGAACTATACTTGCCCAGGCTGGGCCGAGGTATTGGAGGTTGTTTGAATGGCTGACACTCCTCACTATTTTGCTGTTATTATTACCTTCATGCATCTTGCTGAAAAAATCTTAAAAACACAAGTGCTTCAGTTGATTCTCTCATTGTTGTTGACTGTTCCATTAGAGCTGTCAAAGACACAAACTCCACAGGGGAAACAACAACAACAAAAATAGCCAAAAAGTTAACAATAGCTAACAAGTAAGAGTTTCCAAGGTCCAAACTCCAGGGACCTCATTGTGTCCCAAATCCCCTCTGCTCCGCAAAATACAATGTCACCTCTTTCAGAGAACCCTCTTCTTCTCCTCCAAATATGCAATTAACTGGGGTCATCATCCATGGCCAGCAGTGACAGTCAACAGTGAAGGTCTGACACAAATAAATTAGTCCTCGTGGTACCTCCGCTCCCCACATCAAACAACACACAACTAATTGGACACTTGAAAGGCAATGAATGACAATGTAAGTTGAATGTTGTCTTTCGAATATAATTGGAATGCAAAAGAGAAGCCCCAGGAGAGCCAAGTCCACCTAAGTGCTTTCCTGGTTTATTTATTAACCTTTATCGTTTCAACAGATGATAAACATGAACTTCTTAGGTGACCTTTCAACGTTTTCGGTTAACTATGCAGGAGGAAGTCGGGGGCAATAGAATTCACCAGCAGCTTTGAGAACGGCAATGAGAAGGTCACGAGTTGACTGTCAAAATGTCTGAAAGTTTTCAGCCGCCTGAGTGTCAGGTGTGAATAATGGCACGTCAGATATCCTTTCGCACATCGTTGCAGCTTTTTGGTACCCAGCTCAAATTAATGAGCCTCGGCGCGAATAAAAGGCGGGAAAGATTGATGCACCGCTGTCCTTCATGAATCACTGCCTCCCATGCCTGAATGATAAGCCTGCCCATCAAGACTGGACAACAGAGCAGCTGCAGTCGGTTAGGAAATGAGATCTCCTTCTTTCATGCTGAGTCTTTGATGCCTGAACAACTTCCGAGTCTGTCTGTTGAAAGAAGTCAGACACTTCTTTCTTTTTTTTAGAATTGAGGTTCTTCTGTTGTACTAATAAATGGACATGACTGATTTTAGGGCAGACACATGCTATTTTAAATGGTATTGAGTTTGATGTGTTAAATGTTCAAAATACCTCTGCAAAACTTTGTTACGGACAGTGAAGCCTTGAGATGAGAGAAACATGCTTTTGACTGAACCCCACTGACTTTTTGGATAAAACCAAAGGAGAATGTCTGTACTGTGAGGGCAGGCTAAGTATTCTTTATGTATCTAAGTGACATTGGATAGATCTTTACTTTATTGGACAATCAGGAAAAAATTACTGCAAAAATGTTGCATGCCTTATAAAATCTTGGTCTTGGTATCTTTGTATTTTTTGCTTAAAATAGGTGTGATCGCAGGAAAGCCCAGCTTAAAGGTTTGTCAGGACATCCTTTGTCCACCCTACTTCGACTGAGTAAAAAAAATAAAAAATAAAAATTCGGACCTGCTTTTCTTGATTTTTACGACTTGATTTGGGACATCTGTTTTTGAGACCTGAAGCAATGACGTCATCCTATCTCTGCCATTAAGGGTCACTTTTCAATTTACTTCAATTCCATTTTATTCATAGTATAAACTCATAACAAGAGTTATCTCGAGACACTTTACATTTAGAGTAGGTCTAGACCACACTCTATAATTTACAAGGACCTAACAGTTCTAGTAGTTCCCTCCAGAGCAAGCAATTTTCAGAAAAACTCCCTTTTTCTGAAAATAAGAGAAAGACATTACATAATACCTGCACCCTAGGAACCCTTCCACAATAAGACGAGATATTTTAGGAGCCTTGGTACATTAATTTCCCATTTTCCTCTCAATCAAATCGCCGTGTTTGTGTTTAGTGTGGGTTTGCTCCATAGGGAATCGATTAAATTATGCATGGGGACAAATTGATACTCTGAGCTAAAGGTGGTTCATTAATTTCTCTACTCCGTTTTCCTGGTAAGATTCAGATGAATAATTGAAAAATCAATATCGTCATTGTCACCAAAAACGTCTCTGAGCGCAATGACAGTCCCTCATTTTAAGGCATTCTAAGAATGTCATGGACGAAAAAGGCTGGAAAGAATGACAGTTAAGAGCAAGGGTGTCAAACTTAACTTCCCCAAGGGCCACACTAGAAGATGAGAATCACATCAAGGGCCAGACATAGAGTTTATTGCTTTTATGTCAAGGGAAAATATCAAATATCTTCAACTGTATTATTGCATGTCTCATATAGCCTTCTCACTCAAACCAAAATGTCAAAGAAATACCAAAACATTTGGAAAAAAGCATAGAAAATGTATAAAAAATAAAAAACGTGAAAAATGACAAAAAGTCGGTGTATATGTCGCTTAAATGTTTATAGGGGCCGGGTCAAAATGATCAAGGGGCCGGATTTGACACATGTGGTTTAGAGGATGGTTCCACAGTTCTGCTTTTATCCATCTCATTGCAAATTCTTTCAAATTCAACATTTTAATTGCCACTGCCATCGCCAGTGTAGTGGGGATGCTGATCATTTTACAAAGATTTCCCACTGAAGGCTTTTTCTTTGCATGTCTGCCTTGTGAGGGCTTTTGCCAGTCTCATAAAATGTGCATTCATTCTGTGCTGTTATGATCTGTTATTTCATATCACTTCAGATATTCATCCACTATTTGGAATAAGTCATGTAAATTCATATTGTTGATTGTTCAGAGACTGTGAAACTAACAAAAATAGGGAAGAATATTCTCAAAAAATTACTGTTTTGTAAGACAGATATGACCGTTATATAATTTAACTCCGTAAATTGGGACACCAGCACACTCCTAACTATGTACTATCCTGTTATTTGTTTAATGTATGAATTTGATAATTTTGAATACGTTTAGGGGGGACACGGAAAATATCTTAACTAACAGATTTCACCATGAAATGTCTTCAGTTGGTTATTGACGTATATTTTTGTAATTCAACTTTTTTGAAATATGATGTTTAAATATGCGAATGAGGAATTATCTATGCCGATTTATGTTTAATTTAAGGGAAAAAATAAAAGGTGCAAATAGACAAAGTCTAGTAAAATAAACACCTGAATGTGTATTTTGAAAGCTCCCCCCCAGTAGTGTGAAAAAATACATTTTATAGAAGCAATATAGCCCAAAACCTCAAAATTTAAAAAAATGTTATGTTTTTGCCTCTTTACAATGTGGAAACCATCCCACAATTTTTTGTCCCGCCATTTTAAAGAATATTAGATAGTGACAGTGAATAGACAGGAAAGGTGGGAGAGAGAGAGCATGCATGTGGGACTCGAACCCGAGCAGCTCTAAAGGACTCAGCCTACATGGGGCACACACTCATGCTGGGTGAGCTGGAGGTCACCCCAATTTTCTTCCCACTTTAACATATACAATCTGTAATCACACTCCAAATCTACATATTGATCAAACCCACATGTAAGGACAGTAATGTGCAGCAGATCGTGTGATAGCACAACAAAGCCTGAAGGGGACTCACGGCAGAGAGGAGCAGCGGTCATTGGTCAGCAAGGGAGTCGTGAGCTGCACTGCAGCAATCCATCATTTGGGGTTTCCAAATCTTTCCCACACCCACTGCATATTGACGTACTGGGTGATACATGGTCACAGGGTACTCAAGATGTTTGATTTCAGAGCAAAGCGTATGGATTTTCTCTTCAGAGACAGCAGCACACATGGCCTTTAAACCACTCCAACGGTCTGGTAAATAATTTATTTACCATCCTTCCTGTGGGAGCTCAAGTATAAGTAGGCCAACATGTCTGACAGCGTGGTGAAAGACGTCCCTCTGCCTGCTGGTGATAATTCTCTGCATTAGGACTTCACTGCATGAGATATTAACTAGCTCTCTTTCGGTTCGATGGTCGTAGCTTTGATGCCAGGTCTGCTCAGCGTTTTGATGTCAGAACAGAGAAGCCTGCAAAAAGCATGGTTTGGCAGTACTGGTTGGTTCAGATGGTGTCTCAGGGGGTAAACTATGACCGATGTGAAGACCCAGAAATAAACAACACTGACCAGTCTGTCTGCTTGTTAATGTGAATTTACTTTAACTTTACAGTTGTCATTAGTAATTATTTTCATATTGTTTGTTATTGTTCTCTCTCGCTCTCTCTCTCTCTCTCTCTTTTCTCCTTTCCTTCTGCGATGCGTCTCCTCGTCAGCAGTGTGCACCGCACACACAGACAGACACAAACACACACACAGACAGACACACACACACACACACAGAGTGAGGCGGTCAGACAGACATACAGACAGCAGTCCCTTCCAGCTCCTACCGCGGAAAGTTTTTCTTGGCTTGTGTGGAGGTGAGTGATGATGAACAAAAGACTTAGCAGCCGGTGCCTTGAGTTTACTGCTAATTATCGGAAAGACAAAGCAAATAGTTAACTTCTGTCTTGCTAACATGTATGAGCTACTAGCTTATGTAACAAGCTAGCTAAGGTTTAGCCGAGGAATCATGTCCGTACAGGCTAATGTACTGTACTTAATGGAGACACTTCAGGTGAACAGCTACAGTACAATCTGTATGTAATAACATCATCAAAATTGCCACATTGATATGCATTAACTAATTAAAATGGGCTAATTTGCATTTATTTGACAAGGCACTGCTGGTGAACAGGATAAACAAAATAACTAAAACATATTAGCACAGAACTTCCCCAATTGATGAGTTGAGAGACTTTCTCCCTTAACTGTTGGGTATGAGTGAGAGAGTCATGCGTGCCACTGGGCGTGCAGCCTGGACCCGGCACATATCAGTTAATGTTTGCTGGATTTTGTCCACAAGCATCCCTATCAGTCTGGGAGGAAGGAGTTAGCTACAATCCTGGCAGAGGTGCCTGGCGTTTTACTTTTGGCCGGGGTCAAACGAATGGGGAAGGAAGGGGTGTAAATTTAGTTCCAGCATTTACCAATTGCTTCATCTGGTAAATGAACTCCAACATGGGGATGGGGGAAATAGGGGAAAGGGTGAGTAATTACAGCGATGGATCCTTGGGGGGGTTTGAGAGGTGTTGGACGGGTGTAAGTGGAGTTGATGTTTCGTGTCTCTGCTCTGTGGTCTCCCACAGTCAAATCTTTGCTCAGGTGGGGGCTGTGGTGGATCACTGCCACACTTTGTTATGTATTCCTCTTGTTTAGATTTGTCTCGTGTCCTTGGCAGAGGGAGAATATGTGATAGAGAGATACATAGACAGATAGATAGATAAATAGAAAGATAGATAGATAGATAGATAGATAGATAGATAGATAGTAGATAGGTATATTACCACTGATAAAAACACTTTTGGGTTTAAGGAGCTGACTGTTTCAGCAGTTCCATAAAGCCCAGTTTCTGAAATTCAGACTGTTGCTTTAAAACATCATGTTGACCCTACATGCAATATAATGTTCTACACAGTTGGGTGTGCAGCCACGATATACAATATTTTTGGGGTCAAGTCAGACACCATGTTTTTGGGAAAACAGAGTATTTTGTTTTTACTGCTTTTTAAATCTTTTACAGCAGAGTCACCCAAAACCAGGCTTTGAGGCCCAGATGTAAGCTTTCCTTATAGCTTTTTACTTTTTGAATTGCTCTCAATCCTTACCCTGATGTGTTACAATGAGACGCGATCCCGGTCATCAGACGGATGTCCAGCATCCTGCAGCAGAGGAGCAAATCTGTTATCCAGTTTCACACTCAGTTGTTGGCGAGGCATTTTGTTGCTAATTTTCCCTTTTGCAGCTGTCCACGGCTGTGTCCTACTAAGTACAGGGGTTGAAGACGCCTGGGTGATAATGCAAGCCAGCCGGTCGTATCACAAATCTCAGGGCGCTGTGCCCTGCCATGTTAAAATATGGCAATAGCCTACTATGTCTACAAAAAAATGTTTAGTCTTGGGAAATATAAGTATTCAAGAGCCGCTGCTCATAGTTTCTCTCAGAGGAAGAGCAAGATTATCAGCAAAAATATGCAATCAGAGGCAGGAGCAAGCAGCAAAGGGTCTGCACTGTAAGAAGCCTAAACTTTAACCTAAAACTGTCAATTGTGACCTTTGTAAATGCATCAATTTCCTATTATCCTATAATTCCTTTAGTCCTATAAATCAAACTTGATACAATTTGAAATATGGAAATCATTCGGATTATTTGCTTTGGAAACAGGTTAAATATTCTTACTGTGCAGTTTTTCTTGGTTTTAAGAAGAAAAAGGTTATAATATCTCAGTCACAGACAAAACTAAGATAAAATGAGATGAGAGAATAAGAGAATGAGATTGCATGTGTCAAGCTTGAATTTATACCAGCTAACAATAAAGGCTTTCCAGACTTTTTAATAGGCTAATTAAAGGCGACATTTAAAAAATAAATTTAAAAGTAATTATAATGCATTTATATGTTTGTCACAGCCCTACAGCAGGTAAAGTCAAAATAATGCCTTCCTAAATCCCCCTTTTTGGAACCAAACAGTACTGTGCAGTCACATTCCCACTTGAATAACTGGGTCAGCTTCCTCCTTCTCTTGTACAGTGATAATTCTTCGATCAGTGTGTGACAAGATTAAAAAAAGTACTTGGCAGCTGTCACACATCATCAGGGAGAGGGAAACCAGTCATGGAAGGAGCCCATGATAGAAAATTAATGAGACCTTTCCTGAACGCCATCACAGTTTTGTCACAGCTGGACTCTGAGTGGTTCAGTGCCCTCATTGGGGAGATTTTTCACTATAAATCTTGTTATTGTGCATTCATGGCTAACTATGGAAAACCACATGACTGCAGTTAGCCATGCTTCGGTTAGCTGGAGATAATTTAAATCCCAGTGAAACAGTTTTCTGCTAGAGGAGCTTCTACTCTAATTTCATTCAAGAACATCCACCTACCCTTCTTACTTTAACAGGATAAACAGTCAATACATGGCTATGCTTTAGTCAGCATGACTGTGTCTCACCCTGGTTGATTTTACTGTACCAGTATTTTACTGGAGGTGACTGGGAAACCGTACATGACCAGGGGGAAAGTACATATGTGCCTTCCATGTTTCAGGATCTGTTCCCTCCGCTGGTTCCCACAGAGGCCAGGGCAATGCCTTCTCTCTGCTGCCTTCAGGGCACCGGCAAACTAACTGCACTGTATACAGAGCCAAAGCTGGTGTAAAGCAGAGAACACATTTCCTTCTGCACACAGAAACAAAATGCAAATAGGGACTTTGTCAATAATATCAACAGAACTAGCACAATAACAAAGAAAATAATCCTAAATACAAACTGATTCAAATGAGAACATTGATTTGAGACTCATCAGCTCTTTCTTGCCAGCTTTTGTTAAAATTTTGTGACGACATGACATATGAAGAAATCTCCCCCATTGACTTTAAAACTCAAACAGGTTAGAATGTTTGTTCAGCTTTCAGAAATCTAAGTCTTAAGTAAATAAGTCAACACACATGTTAACATTTCATGTTAACCATCTGAAATATTAGAAAATACAGCCGAGGAAGTATCTGGGATATGATCAGAAACTCCAGATCAGGTACTAATTTGACCTGTATCAAGTAGGAACTTTCATTTCAATCTTTTAGACACTGTGGCCAAAGTCCTTTAAAAATACTGAGAAACATAACAAAGCCTTCTGAAAAAAAGAAAATCATAAATCTTGTGGTCGGTTGTGTTATTGAATTCATTGATTTACTCTTTAACTTTTGAGAAGTCTGGTAAGATACCTTAAGGATGGGTTTCACAACCCTTCCAGCTCTTAATTACACATCATTGTTTAACACTTAGTTATGATCAAGACAATTATGGATGAACTGAAACTGAATATTCATGAGGCCTAAGAATAGGCCACCGTGGAACGATACTGGTGTCAAGCAAGAACCAAAGTACATTTAAACGAGCAGGCTAAGAGGACTGTCTTCATGAGGGTGCTGAAAAACTGCTACACTTCATTTTGTGTTTAAATCAAAGTGTAGGCTATATGTATGTGCCTCACGCTCTAAGGTATTCTGCACTAATATTAGCCAGAACACAACAAGTTAGGATAATTCCTTAGAAAGTTTGGGAACTAGATTAACCCAAATTTGAGCCCACAGGGCAAACAACATGAATAAGTCTCTTCAGAAAACAACAGCAGCAGATCATGATATTTCCAGCCTAGTCTCATGGCAGTTTGTGAAATTGTCATGTAATTTAATCTATTGATTCGTGTACAGATCATATTAATGTACATATTAATGTAATGTACAGGTGGATAAATCATCTGTGACCGTGCAACACTACCTGTTTACAAAACAAGAATCAATCCATAGCATGTCCAGACATGATAAATGTCAGCCAGATGAAACACAGCGAATTGATCAGCCTCATGAAGAAAACTCGGTGTCGGGCCCTGACCAGTGACAGAGGCCCCCTCAAGGTTAATCTGAACTTTCAAAGAAATCCAATTAACATGGAAGCACCAAAGAGACAAACACTTGTGTGGCATCTTCTCTTTAACACTGCTTGTGTACAAGAAAGAATAATGTCTCACCATGACACCTAAACAGGGACATAGGGCACAGTTGCCGCAGGTGTTATAAAAGTCAGCATATCCTTTTGTGCAGTAGAAATGTTGGGTCTGCACTGATACAAAGCCTCTTTGTTTATCCACGTTGTTTGTTTCGATGGGGTCACGTTGCTATTGGTCTCTCTGACAGAAAGGAAAAGATAAGACCACAGTATAGGATCCACAATTGAATCGTAACACGATAGGAACTGGGTTGTTCTATAATTATATCCCAGATACCAAACCTCTGGTTACTCCCTCCCATTGGGGAAAAAACAAAATTGAAAAACCTTAAAAATGTTTTTCTTCTATGACATCTTTTGATTATTGAACAGTACGTGTAAAGAACCTAGTTCTAAAAGGATACAAAAATAGCTCACTAGTTGTGAGAATTTGTCGTCACCTATTTTGTGTTACTCCTCAGTACAACACAAATGTGTTGATGATTGTTCTGTTACTTTCTTTCGAAAATGTATGAAGGTTGCAAAGAAGTCTACTAAACGACAACACCCTTAGAAAAAGGGTATTATATATTAAATAGTCTATTTTGGAGGATATTTTTCTTTTGAAGGGCAACTTGCCAACCAGCAGACAAATCAAGGAAATATGCCGGACACACACACGCACACACACACACACACGCACACACACACACACACACACACGCACACACGCACACACAGTCGTGTCTGGCTATCTTTGTGGGGACCAGTCATTGACATAATGCATTCCCTAGCCCCTTACCCTAACCT
>NC_048416.1:26587430-26643204 GCF_013103735.1 Etheostoma cragini
CCTAAATGCCTAACCTTAGTCCTTACCCTTACCCTAACCATAACCATCAAACCTAAATGCCTAACCTTATCCCTTACCTTAACCCTAACCATAACCTAACTCTAACCCTACTCTTAAAACCAAGTCTTATTCCTCAAAAAGCCCTTTAACGTTATGGGGACCAGCATTTAGTCCCAACAAAGCTGTCAGGTCCCAATAAGTATACTGTATTCACAGTTTTTGGTCCCCACAAATGTAGCAAAACCTGGCACACACACACACACACACACACACACACACACACACACACACACACACACACACACACACACACACAGTTGGCTTACTGGAACTTCATGAACTAATTGGAATGATAAAGGTGTGATGGTGTGCTCACAGAGGGTCAAAGATGACTGCAGGAAGGAGAGGAAATAATAATGTGGGCAGTTAGGTGGGGGTTCGCAGAGTTAAAAGAAGTGACATCACTTGTGTGTGTGGACCATACCTTTGTTGGGCCTTTTAACTATAAAGCAACAAGCTAGCCTCGAATGAGCTAATCTTTTCCACAAAATTCCTTCAGTCACACCTAATTAAATTTGATTAAATAAACGTTGTCCTCCTAAATCTGTTGTAAAGGACATTTTCGGGTATTTAGCAGCAGACTATGGCTGTCACGTGTCAATCGTGGCAATCGCTGCAGCTTCAAGATAAGATTTAAATGTTGTTGTTTAATGGCAATGCAGCTAGGTCTAGAAGGTCAGCCCGATGTTTCCGAATTGGAGTATTATTGTTATTTTTAAATGGCATTTAAAATGACTAGAACACATTCTTTTAACTACATTTTTTCTGTGGAAATATTGCAGGGATTTGGCAAACTTTGAGGGGATTAGTCTTATCTATTTTCTGGAATCTAGTGTGACACAACTTCTGTGCGCTCTTAGATACTCCCTGTGGTTTTTATGGGGACTGTAAGTGTAAAAGTGCCATGTCTTCCACCTTCCCATATCCCAATTACAACCCAGTTGAGCAAATGGTTCATAGCTGTTCCTACCTCCACCTCCACCACCCAAGCTCAGCCCACATCAACAGCATGGCAGTTCACTGCTAACAGTCTACCTCAACCTCTCTGTTTCTATTTTTAGGTCCAATTTGAACTGTGAGAATTTCAGTTGTTGCCCTGCATCTGCTGAGAATATTGTATGTGTTTCAGGTACAATAACCATTGTTTAATGCATTCAAGCAATATTATGCAGTTTCTGACTGACTGGCTTTATGAGCAGTCTTATTTGCACCTTATAATAATACTTGCACATTTGCATGTGTTTAACAAAAGGGCCATGTGTTGCCATGATGTTTTCATTTAAAGAAAAGTCTTTATTGGGTCCTAATACAGCACAAACCTTAGGAGTGATGTAAGATTCACTGGTACTACTTGCTACTGTATGTCATAGCTCTGTGAAGAGTGACTGATGAGACCTAACACTCAAATTATCTCTTATTCTCTTCTCTATCATTCATGGGTCAAGAAATCCACCCCAGTCCCCAGAAGATCCTTCTGAATGTCAGCATAGCCATTTCCCCCAGCTTTGTCAGTCCATAAACATCCATTTGGGCCAAAAAATACATAAATATATATATATATATATATATATATATAAATCCTGCTGTCTCATTTTTATCTCCAAATGAAGTGTTTGCTAATTGTAAGCGGATTCTGCTAGTCTAAAAAGAGATATGTCTTTTCAGACTTTAAAGATTATCACGTTACAAGTAAAATCAGATAATTTCAGATTTAGTTAAAAGAAAACTTCTGTGTTTAGCTTCTAAGCTTTAATTATTCAGGTCTGGAGATGTGCTTTGCAACGTAAACGAGACTGCAGACTTTGAAAATGTTAATGCTGAGATACCCCGCAGCATACAAATGAATGAATGAATACTACATCTGAATGTTGAAAATCAGTATAGTTAACCATTTAAGGCAAAAATATGGCACATTATGCTTAAAGTGCTCATATTATGCTCATTTTCAGATGAATTCAGATTTTTCTTATTTGTATTTACAGGTTATAACAGAAGAGGTTTACATGGTTTAATTTTCAAAAAACACAATATTTGTGTTGTACTGGACATTGCTGCAGCTCCTCTTTTCACCCTGTGTGTTGAGCTCTCTGTTTTAGCTACAGAGTGAGGCATCTCTCTTCTGTTCCATCTTTGTTGGGTGTCCTACATGCGCAGTAGCTAGGTAAGGACTACTAGCCAGTCAGAAGCAGAATACGAGGACGTGCTACACTAGCAGCTAGGGGAGCAGTGCCTTTAAAGTACATGGATCTCATATAACACCATGCATTGATAAGGATCTCACATTAATTGACATCCTCTTTTATCCTGTTTTTTTTTTTTTTTGCCTGGTGCTTCTCACACAAAAGCCAGCATTTCAATTTCAAAGCTGCCCATTAACTTGAAGCAGCACAGGGCCCCTCTGCATAACTCTTGGCCCATCTCTTGACGATGAAACAAATGAGTGTCTTAAATTAAATTTGAGACAATTAGGCTGCCTGCTACATGTAATTTGTTTTCTGGATGGATCAAATGGTCTCAACTCAGGCCTGGATTAGAGGAAATGTGGGCGGAATAAGAGATGCAACAAGGGAACTTGGTCTGAGGAGTCCCAGATGTTTCATCAAACAGTTTGGTAATAAGATATCACAGTGTTTCCAATGGCACCCAGCACCATCTGCATCTATGACTCACATTTCCTTCTTTTCTCTTTCGCCCTGTTCACTACTTGGACAAGGCCTTGAAAGCCATAGAAAGCAGGATTTGTTTTACACAACTCTGTGCCACAGCTACTTCAGAGTCAAAATTTAGATGTCAGGCTCAGAGCATTACCCTCCGTTATCTAATTTCCATAGACGACTGGCGGTTCAATTTTGCAGTTCAGCGGAGCTTAATCCAAAGGAGCACTTTCTGAGAAATAAGGCTGCAGATTTAGCGCAGCAAAATGTGTTGTAATATTAAGTGTGTTGTGTTGGAAAGTAATTACAGCATGCTGAGAAATAGACTCAAACTGTGCTATGCTACCAGTAGGCCTGTTTATGAATAGATCATGTTAACTACAGTTTTATGAAGGGTAGCAACCAAGAGCTGAGAGACGGACAAGCAACAAACACATTAGAAACATTTACGAGAGGAAGATTTTCTGTTCCCTGTGGGGGTCGCCAGCTCAGCCCATTTTTGCTTTCAAACTGCAGGGTTGGGTCAGGCCACAAATATTTCTAATGAGAAATAAGGGTACAATGCAATTCTGACAAGAGAAGGCAGCTTAAGGATGCTTAAAATGTACGAATGAATGACTATGATGTGTACTGTTCAGAAGAAGAAAGTAGTTTTGACAAATTTTGACATCTTCTTCACCAGTCAGTCAAGCATCTGTGGTTCGTGGATAACGCCAACATTATTGAGATTGACCATCTTGTGACTTGGTGCAGTCACAACAACTTGGAGCTGACCACTCTTAAGACAGTGGAGAGGGTTTTGGATTTTAGGAAGAACACAGCCCCACCCGTCCCCCAACACCTGTGTGTTCGAAACTGTTGACTCCTTCCACTTTTTGGGCTCCATCATCCCCCATGATGAGCTCCTGCGTTGGCTGTCAATTTAATGTGCAACAAATATCACCCACCACCACCACCACCAAAGGAAATAAATAACACTCAACAATCACGCCTGGATACATGAAGACAAAAACCACTAAAAAGGCAATGAAGCGAACACAATTTCAACAATATGGCATTTAACGGTTTGTGGTTTGAATTGGATTACCACAAACAAACTGACATTCTGAGGCACACACGTTGAATGTGCACCACACCTGGTATAATTAACTGTAAGAAGATTTACTTTTTGGCAGGCAGGAGAAGCAGCACATCAGAACAGTATGGGAGTGACAGTTTCCCTGAAGGAAAAGTTATTGAAGCACAGCAGTATTTATAGACATGGCAAACAATTCTGTTTACTCCCTTCAAATCCTTAAGGAGGGGCATGCAGTATTCATTCTCCATTTCTACATCTTGTATTTTTGGAGGACATTTTATGTATAATGCAAGGCTCCACATGCGATTAGACGGTTGAGATGTTGTGTGGCAACATCATCATATGCCAGCTAGCACTTTACACTCTAAGGAGAAATGCTCACTAATTGAGGTCAAGAGTGCTCTTTAACCATAAAAAAAAGAAAATCCTTTTCAGCCCCTTTGTCTGCTCCTTTTCACACAATGAAATGGAGAAGTGTCCCCTCGGAGTCCTGTGCTGAAATTAAATGCCTTATAATACATCAGACCTCTTGTCACTGAGCTGAATGGAAAGTCAGCTCCCTCGTCTGTCGTTGATACGGGAGGGGCAGGGCTACTTTATTCACTAAAACGGTCCTATTACAGCTTCGTCAGAGCCGCTGCAGCTGCTGCGATCCCAGGTCAATAGACTTGTCAATCAGAGTTTCACCAGGATGCTGTGATTGGCTACTTATCAAGGTCCCGTGGACTTGAGCTGAAAGGTGGAGGAAGAGACTTTACTAGCAGTCAAACTAATTACATTTCTCAAGCGTATATTTGCATATAGTCAAAATATACAGAAGAGAATCTGTATGCAGATGGTGTGTCAACTGGATGTACGAGAAAAGAAACAGAGCTCTTTCACGGTGGTTGCCTGTCTCTGAGTATTAGTCGGAATGTGGAAATTCAGCACTGCTGGCCATGCACTGTTAGTCACACTGTACATTTCCATGTACATCTGAGACCCTACTGTGGTTCACACTGCTCTCACAAACAAAGCTATGTCATTTAAAAACATACATGCTGACTTTGTTGTGTTTATGTGCAGTCTGTTGTCCTGAGAACTGTTTACTTTTACTCATAAGCATGTTTTTTTTATTTTAGAGACAGGGTTTTACCAAAACTACACATGATCTCATTGATGAAGGCAGATGTCAATGGGTGGAGCAGCTTTTCACAGCGTTACTGAAATGATACTGAATTAAATAAAAACACTACTTTCAATCCATGTAAGTGCAATTACACGTAAAATTAGGAAAAATTCATGTCATGTCTTAGAACGTCAACAAGCACATTTTTGGGCACTGCTGAGTGCCAACGGAGGAAGTAGGTGAGGAAGGTAGTTTTTTATTTTTAAGTGTGCCAATAATTGTGTATCACATTCGAAATGGACACCAGAGACAGGGGTTCATGTCGTTAAGCATCTTAATCCTAAAGCATGACTACAGTAGAAGAAATAATACAAACAAGGTTATAGGCAATAAAACAGACCTCGGCTATTTTGAAAGTTTCGAGTTTTGCCAGTAGCTTAGAGTGGCTAATGTTAGCTAACTTTAGATGGATTGTGCGGCGTAACTGACATTGTAGAGTTGTGTTTGGCAAATGGGTTGAGTAAATTGTGTAAAAAAAGTGTATGTAGCCACCGGGACATCACCCATTGGTTTGTGGACTCCCCTATGCCTTGAGATTTGGCGTCACATTCTTAATTTGTTTAGCCATAATCATGTTTGACCCCATTTAGAAGAGAGGGGGGAGCTATGCTCTAAGCATACCCTGCTTTATCAAACTTCTTAACTGGAAATGGGACCATAATTTACCAAATGACCACCATGCTGTATTGAAGAAGAACTGCAACTGAGAGACCATAACCTCATTGCAAAAATGTTGTGTCATTTTCTCTTAGACTTCTCTGCAATCATACTTTTTTGGCAACTAGGGGAGTTGCTCCTTGCTGGCCTTTAGAAACAATGCGTGTTTAAGGCTTTCATGAACTTCATTCAGGCTTTGAGGTTGGGGCTATAAACCCACCCTCATTGTCTCTAAGTCCAATTAAATTGGATTATTTCTGCTTTCAAGGCAGTTCTGGAAAAAAAGGGCAGGGCAGGGCAGCACCGCAGTCGATATGCCCTTAGCGTCTTTAATATGCCACTATTGTCTGAGGGTTAGGTCTTCAGAAAATTACCATATTGTCTATCAGCTTTCAGCACAGCCTGTTGGTCACAGCAATTCTGTCCATGTTTTCTCATGAAGGGAAATATCTCCATCTACCCACAGGAAGAAAACAATCCTTTTCCAGATTTGAGTTCTAGTCTGTGCACACTGGCTGGTTTATGGGTCTGGTGCCCAGTGGAGAGCAGTTAATTGACATTGACTGTTGCATGTCTACCAATAGAGCCAAGCCCCCCCTGCAGCCTGAGTGCTGCTCCGAAAGCACAGAGGCAGCTCGAGCTGAAAAGGCTACCTCAGAGCATAAATACTAATGGAATTGATTTATACCTCCATTTCCTGCAGGGAGAATTCAGGAGCAGCCTGAAGTGGTGAAAACGCAGCAATCACGGTGCAACCCACAGAGGCTCTGCAGTCCTGTCGCTGGATGACCAACTGGTGCCATTATAAAGCTGCACTGGAAAATGGCTTTCACCTCCAAACAAAGCTTGGTGAATGGACCGGTGAGGTATGCAAATTTAGTGCTGGATGGCAAAGAAAACTGTCACCTATGTAGTTTCACCCATGTTCTAGTGTGTTACTAAATGCAGCTTGAAGACAGTTAGTTATTCTGAGTCAAACTTAAAACAGCTCATAGCTGGCAGGCTAAGCAGTAGCCATTAAGCAGCCATTTACAAGGCTAGTATCCACTACATTTTTAATAAATACATATATAAAACTTGCATCCAAAATGAACATAAGGATAGAGAAGGTTAGCATGGAATGTTAAAGGACTACATAACCTAAATCCATGCTCTCTTAGGATGACACAGTATTTATGTGCAATGGCACTATTAAGTATTTTCAAAATATGCTATTGTCGCGTTATGAGACGTGTAAGATTACTTTTAGTGACGATCATACTAAATCAAGAAACATTTTGCTATTTTCTTTTTCTTTTTTGTTGTGTTTGTTGAGGTACTCTTTAAAGCAGCATGGCAGAATGTATGGATGAAAAGTTTAGGGTGGTGGATTATGTTAAGAAATTTTTGACTTTAGATCTAGATATTTTACCATTTCACTGAAGTTTTCCCACCTTAACCAAGTGTTTTAGTTTCCTATCATAACCATATCTTAGTAACACTGAAGCTGCACGTATATGGTGTTTTACTATGCTTGTAAAAGTGGAACTATAAAATGCACAAGACGACTGTCAGTCTTGCTTCTTTCACCTGACTCTAAGGACATTGTCTTGAAATCTTGTTTATAACTTCATTTGCTGTTATGGACTACACCAGGTACACTTTTTATTCATGGAAAGGAAAGAGATTGTAGTCAATAGTCAAACTTAATACTACTGCCATTGCCTCTACTGCTGGTACCATGCTAATAATAACAACAACCCGTCCCTGGGATCTCTGTTGAGGAACTGGCAGAGCATAAATGACTCAACATCTGTTGCAACAGACAGTGAGAATGATTTTGTTTCCCCCTGCTCTGCAAACCACATGTGCTTATTGAAGTACGGCAGCAAAACACCACGTTGTCTGCTGTATCAGGGACATTAAAGTACTTATTTAAGTACAAGCTGAACCACAAAACAAATGAATGTGTAGTTTTGCCTTTTTGTAAAGACACAGCCGCACCTATAATAAGATTAACATGGCAGCCAACCTTTAAAAGTGAAATGTACTGATGTATGAGTGGAAGGGATATAAATGACAAGCTTGGCCCAGTCCATGCTAAAGGTGATGACAGCAACCTTTTCAATAGAACCCTGAGTTAAAATCCAAACCAATAGTCTGACAAGTAATAAACCTGAAAATGTCAAAGCATCATAATCAAATAAATTTAGTTGTTCTGCCAACCTCCTTTTTGTGCTGTAATTAAACCTAACTTTGAAGTCAGCGCCGTCCCTAATCCTTTCTTGGCATTTCTCCATTATTATTTAAATCATCCTGTTTGATTTAAATGGTACGCCGATCACAGACCCACTTATGATGATCAAACTGCGATGAGAGAGATGCTATTTGCATCGCTTTGACGTCCCTGTGGTGTGCTCACTGTGACACTTTCAAAAGTCTCTCTTTTTGAAAAACCCTCCAATCACAATTGGAACAACACAGTGCATTCTGTTTACAGCCCTTTTCGCTTTTATTGAATAGATGTTGAAATTCCTTCTGAGAGAAAATGCAACAGCCATGATAAGATGAAAAACAGGAATGACTAACAGAAAAAGCAACATGTGATATACTGTACATTGAAGGTCTTTGCACATATACTTCCTCAACGAATGCCATGCAATAACACGTTATCTGTGACACACGTCTTAGTCCCTAAAGACAGCGATGATTTTGCCTCCCCAACCAGAAATACACGTCTGCTTCCGTGTATTTTTTTAATTTTACACAAAACTTTTTGAATGCAGAAACACAAGACGATGAATTATATGAAATCACTTTATTCTCAGAGTGTGCGGTGATTCCATTTTTGCAGGAAAGTTACAGACTGAAATATCTGTCTATAATGGCATGCAGTGAGGCTAACAGGTGGAGCTCTGAAACACATAGAAGACACAAAACGATTATCAACAACCTTGCCTACGTCGCACACCATAAGCATGCATACATTTTGTCAACAAATAGGGAGATAGAGAGAGGAGGGAGAAGGGTGAGAAGATTTCGCAGTACAAAAGAATGCAAATTTCAAAAATACCAACCACCAGAGGACATAAACAGGACTGGCTACAGACGCGAAAGGAAAAATACTGCACGACAGTAAGCATCTTCTCAACACGTACAGAACAGAGAAAGACAGATGCAAAGAGAGAGAAACATCAGACAGTTACATTCAAGTCACATCAAAGGAGTAATTTTTTAAGTGTCATATTTTTCAGGCAGTTTTTTAAATCATTAATGGCTGTATGAGCGGCACAAATGAATGACTTCAAACTGAAGTGGATTTCTGACATGGCGAATACATATTGATGACGCATGACTTGGGCAGTTGGTTTGGGCAGTAGTCTATAGGCCATTTAGAGCTCAATCAATTGACATTTAGAAGATAATGATGAATGGGTGTATGACATGGATGAGAGTGGATTAGATGCAAAGGGTGAAGGGATTTCAGAGCACACCAGTTTAGAAAAGATTCACTGGTAGCCTGATGAACTGCTCACGCTGATGATGTTTGGTGATGAAGTTTTCGTCGCTGGGAAAGTCGTCTACTTGGGTTGACTGGGCAGTAATCATAGCTTTCTGGAATATTCTTGGGCCAAAGAAGAGTCTTTTATAATTAAAACTTGGTGTTCAGTATGCTTTCTATGCCACTGGCAATGAAATGGTTCAATTTAAGTCCAAGGCTAATAATGCAAAGAGAAGGCTAGTTATGGTTTAAACTTCTATTCAAACTCAAAGCTAAAATACCTGAGAATTTCAGAATAAATAAGATGCAGTAAATAAATACAATAAAACCTCTTGACTGAGCCTACAACTACCAGCACTATTCTTTGGTTTGATTGGATAACTACTCTTATTATGGATTCATGTGTTGTTGATGTTTGGTTCCATAACTCCAGAAAATCACAACAAGTTTTAATAAATGTGCTCTACGGGTGACCTCAATGTGCCCTCTGCTGTTTTTTTAATATTTTGATTACATGATTACAGAGCTCACAAAGCGATGGATTTACCTCGTCTATGCCACAAGAATGCACACGTTCTGAGTTAATGGTATTTCATGCTAAACTATAGCTCAATAAAAACAGGCAATGTGGCAATGAAGAAAACCTTGATGACTTCTACAGCTAATGTGCTCATGTGAATCACAAAAACATTTTCTGACAAATTGTTTCACAACTTTGAACTGATCTCTGCTAATAGCACAATTAGGCTTTCCCTTAAACTTTGTGTGGGATTTTCTTTTCTGTACACGGCAGCTATAAATAACTCTGCATTTAGTTGGTCAAGTCGTGAATCCTCATATGTGTATTTCATTGTAGCGACTTTCAGGCTATAGCAACATCAAATGTAAGTTTCATCATGATACTTGTAGGATAACAAAGGCATCGACCGAGGCCGACTGTAAATATCCACGTTTATGAGTTACCAGCACAAGTCTGGTGGAATGTCTGAAATATCTGGAATGTTCTAACAAGACACTGTGGAATGAAGGACATGAAACAAGACATATGGAGAAATCTTAGATTTCATCCTAATATAACCCCCCTTTAAATTTGCCCCATTACATTTACAAGCAGGGCAGATTGCACTCTACTGAGCAGGTAAACTTTTTCTCTTGTACGGTGATGGTGCTTTCATGTTTTTCATCTAATTTCTCATTAGCATGTATTGTCAATGTCTGCCTTTGAAATCACCAGCCAAACGGCGAATTGAACTGTTTTCAAACACAAATCCTGCTTTTGCTCAAATTCTGTAACACACAACTGAACATTTCTGACAACACAAAACAAATCCCCTCCCCCCACCCGTTCTCTTCTATAATCAATAATGTCTGACCCACAGTATACAAAGGCTTTACTGTCACTATGCAGACACATTTGTGCCTTTAATGTCGACTAACACATTACTGTAAGGAGAACGTTTAGACACACAACACTGAAGATTGTCTGTTATTGCTGATTTAGTTTCAACCAACAGACACAGGACAACTTCATCTCGAACAATATATTGCACTATTGTCACTGTCTGTTCACATATAGCGTGATCACAACATGGTTGTGTTTGTGAAGTTTCATTATTTTTTTTTCTTCTTACAAAAAGAGTTGATGGAAATGTCAACAAAAATCCAAAATAACTAGCCTGGTCTAAGATTTACACATGCTTCTGCAAAAGCAGAGCGAGCGACACCTGCCACAGAACTTAGAAAAACTGAGTTTTCAAACATAAACATGTACAGAAAGGGAATTTATAGTAAGAATGCCATTGAATAGCTTTGAGACAAACGTCACGTATGGGAAACATTCATAGTTTTCCCCGTGGAAGAACATTTCACACACAAAGTCAATGATCTCCAACTGGTAGACGAGATGTCAGTTAAATAAAAATGGAAAACCAGTTATTGCCTCAAATATTACATGTATTTTGCTTCATCATAACAAATGCAATGGTATCCAAATATGTACTTCACTTCACAAAAGTTAACTGCATGCTTATAAAAAAAAAAGTGAACAAAACAAAAATGTCTTATTTTAAATGAATTCCATCACTTTCTGGTTTTACAGGTAATGTTTTGTCTCTACCAGCGCTCACAATAAACCAAAGAGAACATAAAGGGGACAGTCTACAGGGTGACTCCTCACAACGGAAAACTAATAAGTATAGGTATTTATATACACTGCATGTATCAAATATTAGCAAGAACAGAACAGGAAAATTCAATCAAATTTTGATAGGATTTGGATAATTTCCTAAAAGTTAAAAATATGGCTTATACTCTTAGTCATCTTGTTTTGTGTCATATTTCACTCATATATAATTCTCTCTTTTTTCATAACCAGAGGCTATTTACAAACAAAAAGGGTGAATGATGGGGGATATCGGATTTCATTCTAAGTGCCTGACATAAAAAAAACGTGGCATAAGACTTGCCTTGAAGTAAAGACATTAGATCTGTGTTGGTGTTGCATACTCTTATAGTATTATAAGTATATATCACCATCAGGATCTGCTATTTTAAATCAAGGACAAAGTCATGCCAGGTGGCGCCGTTACAGGAAACTTAGAAGTTGGGTTAAAGGGGCTGGAGGGTGGAGAAAAGTGTGATTGCAGGTTTAGGCGGGGCAGGCTGTTATACGGCAGTAGTCTTGGTTCGATGAACATTACGCACGTTATGAAAGTAGATTAACAAAGTTAATCACATTTCACCCAACACTGTTACTTTTTATTGAACATATCCATGAGCGGGGTCGGGATGAATTTCATGACCGTGTCCACGATGCTCTCCTCTTCCTCCTCGTCGCCGCAGCCGGTGGGAACCGCCTTCTTGGGACGGGTGAGGCTGCCCTCGGAGGCCTGCTCCATAGCAGCCGCGGCCTCTGCTTCCTTCTCCTCCTTCTTCTTGATGCCATACTACACAGGACGGACAAAATAAAAAAAGGCAAACGTTTTAGGCCCCATTCAGATGTATTGCTCAAGGACTCATTGTTTTAAAGATAAACCTTTTTTTAAACAAATTCTAGGACTGGTTTGACAATTCAGGAAAGACGCTCATGTCCTTTCTTTCAAAGATTTAAATTTGATTTAGATTAAGACCACTTTCATTTCTGTCCACTCCCTATGAAACTAGAACTGAGAGGTAATTAGTTTAGCTTAGCATATTGACTAAAAGCAAGGGGAAACTCCAGGAAATCCCATCACTTTCCATTAAACCATAGTATTTCAGGGAAGGATAACTCCCCCCCTACTTTTTAGTCTGTAAGCTAAGCTAGGCTAAATGCCTCTTGGCTCCTGCTGCAAAATGTGCGCACACACATGAGAACTCTCAGTAAGTTCAATTTCCAAAATATTTCTTTCAGCACTTTGGTGCCGTCCCTATTGCATTGTGTCGAGCAATGGGCTCTGGTTATGCTCCTACTGTGAAAGTACAATTTGTAGATCGATTTTTTTACTCATGTTTAACCAAACACATTCGTTCCATATTTGATCCCTAAAGCCACATTCTAGTGTTCTTCTGGCCAGGCCTCTAAACCTGACCGTGACACTGCAAAGCATATTGTCCCATTTCTTTTCATTTTCTTTATTTCTACCTCCTGGAGAGTCCATGTACACAACTCATCCTGTCTCAGCTAACTTTCTGATTCCCTCAGAAACTGTGTAAACGGCAGAAGTGAGGCACCATGACAAAAATGTGATTTCCTTGTAACTTAAACACTATTTTTAGCTTAGCCTTAGTTCCTTCAGAACACGGAAGTCATCCGCCTGCTGATTGAATTATCACTCCAATCAGGCACACACCAATCACAGCCATTCTTACATCAAGGCAGCCCTTTTATATGTGATTTCTTCCTCATCGGTGGGGGGGTAGGTAGGGGTAGGGTTAGGGTTAAGGTGTATTATTCAGCTTAGCATGGTGCTTGGCTGGTTATTAAACCATTGTCTGCACAACTGTATTTCCATTTGTTGCAATAAATGGTTAAATCTACGAAATTGTTCCTGTCTGAAGTGATTTCTATGTTTAGAATAAAGGTGGGAAGAACTTTTCAAAAAGGAAGCCTGGTGAGCCTTGTACTCACTCACTGCTGAGAATACTGTGACTGACTTCAAAATGTGGCAATTTTTACTTTACTTAAAAAATAGAGATGCGTGAGGCGTGAAATGATCATTTTATGCAATTGAGGTAAATTTGTTGAAAATGATGGGTACTTTTGCGAACTAATTCACATTTCTTCATTTGCATAAATTAGCTTCAGGCTGCTTCCTCATTAGGTTCAAGCAGAATGTACTGCAGCTTTTTTGGGTACTGCATGAACAGCAGCTACTATCGATTTCTTAAATTAGATGTAGGCTTGGAGCTGAAGGGAAATGTTGTTTTCGTGCGTGTGTGTTTGGCAGTGCACATGGGAGTTTTAACTGCTGCTTTGTCTAATTTGACCTTTCGGGATATTTTATGTACCAATTATAGGCAGAAGCACACAAGCTGAATAATGTACAATGCTAACGATTAGCTTACAAAGCCCTGAGCCACAACAGACTTCAATTAAATCAAGACTGTGTTTAGAGGAGAACGAACACAAAATTGCAATTTAAACATAGAAAGAATGATAACAGCTGTGAAATATGTTCAGCGCCTTACTCATAGCTGTCTTGTGCAATTTGAGTTGTCTCTCAGCTACTCAGCTGGCAACACTGGCAGATTCACCTACAACAACAACTGGACAAATTACATCAGCTGGAGAAGCCTGTGTGAAATGATCCAAAGGTCTGGAAAAGCTACTGAATGGAACTTGTGGGTGAGATTGTTTTGTCAACTGCTACTTTCAAGTTGGGGCAACACGGTGGTGCAGTGGTTGGCAAACCCGCTGGCCGTGCTTGAGGTCCTTCTTCTGTGTGGAATTTGCATGTTCTTCCCGTTTTTACGGGTTATTTCCCAGGTTCTCACATTTCCTTTAGGTTAATTATTGACTTTAGATTGCCGTAGTGAATGAGCATCAATTGTAGTCAGCCCAAAGATTAACTGGTGATCTGTCCAGGGTGTACCCCAACTCCTACCCACCCCCCCTACCCCGCACAATCCTATAATAGGATTCCTATTCTATTTCTATATAGGATAATTGGTTCCAGATAATGGATGGACGGATGCTTCCAAGTTCAAGAAAAAACTTTCAATTTCAACTACATCATGTAATGACATTGATGCAGCAATATACAGTCTAAAGCAGAGATCTTCGACAAGGGATCCAAGGACCCCTAGGGGGTCCACAAAGAGTCATTTCAAAAATTAAAATTCCTGTGAACAAACACAGTGATGATAGGCTTTCTGGCCTATAGGTAGGGTAGCTATCCACCGATACAGTTATTCCTATATAACATTACTGTGTCACATTTAACAATAAAACATGATTCATAAAATCATGCTAACAGTTTTTTTTTGAAAGCTTTGCAATCTTTGCACTTAAAAAGGTATAAATGAAGTCTTTAGGCCACCCACATGTTTTTGCAGGCCCAGTTTAACTTGAATCTTAATTTGATATAATACATGTAGTAGGGGGTCCCTGATCCGTCTCTCTCTCAGTTCAGGGCTTGAAAAACGTTGAAGACCCCTGTTTGAAAGAATCTCTTGCATGCTGATATTTTGGATAAGGTTGTTGCACAATGACAACATGAAACAAACAAGTCTGGACAGGCTAAGATGATGTACCACTAATGATCCATGTCAGCTTACACACTTCTCCAATAATTGAACTTGAATCTTTTATTAATATGAACAGATGGGGAGTGGATGATATTAGTTCTTCAAGATCATTTCAGTGTCATTATCTTGATTGCATTTGTTTTGATGAAACTGTGCTGGATCTGGGTTCCCTGTTACCTAAAGTACAGTTTGAGTAGAATGACTACAGGTGGACTGCAGAGCACAGGAAGGTCAACAGGCTGAGTGATGGTTGATCTTGAGGCAGAGATGTGGAAAATGAGCTGGACTCTTCCATGACCTCTCTGCTGCACACCCCGGTGCCGGTTAATGTGATTCTGCAGCAATAAATATTTTAAGAAGGAAGACTAGTGTCTATTTCCGCAATGAAGATGTTTTCATAGCAGGGGCAGTATAATCATCTGTGTGTGTCTTTTTAGAGTAAAGTGGAGAAATAGGGAAAAGTATGCAAACACTAACGTTTTTAAATATGTTGTTGCCATTTTTCAAATTTGTTTGCCTTTTTTAAGTTTGCATCCAGCTCAATAAAATCTGCTTTTAAAACTAAGGAGAATGGAAGGGAAGTAGGAGACATTCTTTAATGTGTAAGTGGTTAAAGTCTGGAAATCATTTCTAAAAGAATAACAACTAAATTGATGAATGTTTGTAATAGAAGACTTTCAAGGCTAAAACACACTGATGAATAACAGCATCTGGCTGCTACACTTCTGGTCTTATATTTTGCTTAACACTAAATTTGAAGGATTCCTCCTGCAACCAGTGAGACCATTTGGGCTCCATCTCCTTTAAGTTCTTCATCCCCTGTCAGCTAATCAGACGCAGCTTTGTGATCTTAAAGGCAAATCGTTTTCCTCAAGAATAATGCAAAAGCAATAAATGCCAAACTAGTTCCTGCTGTAAATAAAGGGTCAACAATTTATCAGCAGGAAGCTGCAGCAAAAAAAAGCTATCAGTGAAAGACAATAGACATTATGGGCCCTATTTCAACAATCTAAGCACACCACGTGAAGGGCCTGGCACAGGTGTGTTTAGGGCGTGTCCAAATACACTTGTGTTAGTTTGATGTCTGAAAAAAGGCTCAAAGGTTTGTACTTAATGTCTTCATTAAGTCAAAGGTGTGGTTTGGGCATAACATGCAATAAACCAATCAGAGTTTCATCTCCCATTCCCTTTAAAAACCAAGCGCGTTTTTACCTTGGCGCATTGCTATTATGATGGTGGATTTGCACCGTGATGGTGCATTTGTTATTTAAACGACGTGGGCGCTGGACGGAAAATAGACGACTGTGTCGGTCTTAAACTAGCAAAGAAACATGTGTTGGGCTTTACTTAGGGCCCATAATCTAATACTCTTCATCTTCATCTCTTCATCCTCTGCATGCTTGTGGCTACAATGACAACAGACCATTAATATAAGTCACATGACATGAATGCTTTTATCCTTTTTGTAGGAAATATTAATAGTACGTATGTAAATTATTGACTTCATTATTTTACAGTGAAGATGAGAGATATTCCAACATAGATGGAGACAAATATAACTTATCCATATTTAGAATAACTTCTGTTGCACTAGATTTGATGAGTGGAATCATGTGTGTTAGTTCATTACCTAAGAAATGTTTCTTCCAGACTATATAAACATGGGTGTGATTGGTTGCTGGATGTCTCCTCTGTATCCTCCTGTGCTGTCTTCTTTGTTCTCTTCTTTCCCCCCTCTGTTTTGTACTCTTGCAATCTGTCTTAGTGTGTCTCTTTCTCACCCTCAGACTTGTTATAAAATTACAAAAACCTGCATCAGTTGAAAGGGAAGACATTCATGCTTAGTCAGCCCCTCAGCACTCGCCATAATCAAACACTTTCCAAAGATATGCTGTCATATCGCTCCGTCTCCCTTGTCTCTATTCGTTCCAAAACCAAACTAAAGGTCCACTGGATGTCAGTTTGACAATCAGTTCTGCATTTCAAAGACAGCTTCACAAGGGCTACACATGGAACAGCTTGAAATCCAGGCTGAAAGCTCTCAAAGAGTGGTCAAGTCAAAAATTCAATGAAATATTAGTAATGTCAAGAGAAACATTTGACTGCAAGCTGCAGCACTTTTGATGCCAATCATTATTTTATATTATGTTATATTATGTTATGATTTCACTGCAGATGAATTAAATAGTAAGCATGACTTTATCAAAGATAAGATAAGACAATATTGCAGAGACAAAAAAAGGGGTCAATAAGAAAAAGAAATCAGTTTGAAGCTTTTAAAACGGAATTCCATCACCAAGGAACCCCGTTTGTGTTAAAGGAACCACATACAGCGCAGGTGTGTTCATGAACCGGACCCGTCTGCAACATATGGGATGCTCCTCACAGTACAGAGAACTGTTTTAGATTACCCAGGTTAACTGCAAACAATGTCTCGGCAAAGACACGCTGCGGTTGAGTCTTTAAAATAAAAGTGGAATTTAATCAATTGCCATTGTATTATGAGGCTGGCAGAAATGCTAGGGGTAAAAACTCGACATACGAGCCAACAACATGGCTGCAAAACATGTCTTCCTGTAATGAAGTCATCCTTCAATCGGATATTATAGGGACATTTTTAAAAACAAATCAACATTTTCCAGAAAGTTATTATACATGTATCTGCAATAGTTAAAAAAAGTAATCCAGGCAACATTAAGGGTTCAGTACGTGATCAATCATACAAACAGAGATGACGGTGAACACTTTCAAGTCTCTCTATAAATGCATTCATGGTGTTATAATTGTGTGTTATAAAAAAATGTTCACCTGAAAAGTGACAGACATAATTGTGTAAAGAATTAAAAGAGAGCTAGAAAGACACATTCCAATCCTGTTTACTTTCACAGCTGGCCAATCACTACTTAAAGTGGGCATATTTGTCTGTTTGTCAGTTTTGGAAAGCCGGATTCAGATGCTGTCCAATGATTCCACAAGCCAACAAGAATCTTTTACCTTATCTCTAATGCCCTGTCGAAGGTTTTCTCTCTCTGCCTCCATTTTTGCATATTTGGCCTTCCTCTCCTCCTCCTGTTGCCTCAGTGCCTCTTGCCTTTCTTCCTCTTTTTTAGCAGCATCGGGATCCTTCTCCTCTTCCTTACCGAGCATCTTGCCCATGTCTTTGGTGGCCCCTGTTGTTTTGGGTGAGAGAGAGAGAGAAAAGTGAGAAATAATACAAATTGTCAGGCAAAAATCTTTTAACAAGTGATACCGGCAATTCACAGTAATTGCACATAATAGATTTCAGTTATCAGCTATTGCTAAGCATTTTGTGTGCACAGTTATACGTCTAACATTTTGATGATTCAATAGTATATTGCTTTGTATTTCAATCAATTTCAGGCCAATGAAAGAGCACCACAATCTTCCCTCAAGTGAACCAAAGACAAAAGTGTCTTTGTGTCAAGTGTGACAATAGATGGAACAAGAGGTGAGGGCCACGGACAAGAGTCTGAGATAAATTATTAGCAATTATCTTGATTGCCTTTGTGCTGCTCACTTTGTCCTTGATATCTCCAACAGGAATTTCAAGTGTCAACTTGGACTAAGGGTCAATCCCTGCGAACAAAAGAGTGCTGTTGAAAGAACCATAAGAAATCGACACAGGGGTCACTCTGCTACTAATCCCATCGTCTGTCTGTACGCGTTAGATAGTCTAAACAAGAGATCAAGCAAATATACACTCATTCTTATGTTCTGTTTATTACAATTCCGACTTGTATTGTAGCTTTGGCTTTTTTTCCCCTAATTTCACTTCTAACGGCTAATTATTTAAAAAATTAGACATTTCCTACCATTGCTCTGACTGTTACTTGCTCTGAATTGGAGCATAGCTTCATATTTTAAGTGTAAATGTTATGGTTATTTTTCTGATGATGGCAAAAGTCGGTCTAGAAAGATGAAAAAAAAAAGTCAGTTTGATTAAGTCCTCTTCTTGATGAAGACTGGTTTAATAAAAAACCTGCGGGCACTGGCAAAGCTGTCTCAAGCGCTGACACCATGCTGTACCTTGACTGCTTCTCTGTGTGGAGCATCTGGCGTGTGTTCACGCAAGCATCAAATGACATGCTTCACATGCCATCACACAGTTGGTGTGTTTTGTCCTACTACACCAGTATTCCTAGGACCTCCAATGTCCAATACCGATCTGGTAACAAGTACCCTGTGTTGTTTTGTGCAGGGATGTAGAGAGTAAGGGTGTGAAGGTTGTGGTGAAGACCAGAGTTCTTGATCTGTTTTATAATTGCCTAACCTTAACCGTACAGAATGTGTACAACCACAACATAATGTTTGCTGCCATTCACTTCTGTGCAACACGAAAACAACATCCAGAGAGAGATGGTCCTTCACAGAAAGCATTTTGTTTTGTCAGTTCAGAAAGCAGAACCTTGTAGAGTTATTTTCTTGCAGTAACAATCATAAGAACTAGTCTTGGAGAATATTTCTGTCTGCTTTGCCCCACGGGCCAAACCACACTGCTAAATGGGCCTGCAAACTTTCCGCCTGATTAGTTGCTGGTAGCTTGAGGAGATTTCACAAATCTTGTATGGATAGCAAGCTGACACTGTTGCAGAAAATCCCTTCTCACTTCAGGGATATCAGATTCTTCTGTGTCCAAGCTGAACAGAAACATTTAAAAAAAAATCAACTGGTAAAACTTTAGCGTCTGATGATCCAAATTAAAATCCCACGACATGATAACAAAAAGTACCAAGATATATCTCATGAACTAATATTCTACTATTATACTACTATTATTATGATCTATTTCCCCCATTCCAATTAGAAATGATGGCTACTAAAATGTAAATTATTACAAGTGTATAAAAATAGGTTACAATGTGGATATACGGTAATGTAGCATTTTTGACACATGATTAACTAAATCTGACAATCTGTTTAATCTCGTTTAGTTAATTAGTACAATTATTCTAAAAGAGAAGCATTTCAGTATACATTAGCTGTCATATCAGACAGATTCACCTGTATTTTGGTGCCTACTTTACTCCTGATGTTTTTGAATTCTTTGCAACTAATGCCCTTTTATCTCTTGTATTTCACATGTTGCCAAGCTTCCACATGACTAATCTCGATGCTCAGGGCTAATTAGCTCATCTGATTGTAACAAAGTTGCTGTGTAGAAGCGTGTGACAGTTGTCGTTCCCAAAAGCCTTGGTGTCGTCAAACGCTGCCAGCTGTGGAGTCTAGGAATAGTAAGCAGAGCGAAAAAAGCTCCAGAGGAAGAGCTGAGAGCCGTTGCTGCAGTTAGAGAAACATGGTCTAAAGTACTCAATTAGAAAGAACAATGAATAAGTCATCCCTCACCACAATCAGAGCGATTCATTACTTAAAACGGTAGAAAAGGGCAACTGCAAATAAAGGAGTTCTAAAATCTCTTATGTGACAAAATCTAATCTTAATCTAAACCTATCAACCAGAACCATTTAACACTTTCAGTAATGTGCTGGTACATCCACAAAATAGGAACCAATGGGACAGTTGTGCTTAATGACATCACATGGAACAATAAATGGCAAGAGACCTAAAGAAGAGACTGATTGAACATCAGATGTCTGTAAACACCAGATCAAAACTAGTCAGGACATCAGCTGGAAAGGTATCACTATTACTTTTTTACTTGCTTGTCTTTAACATCACTCAAGAAAAAAGAGTCTGCAGTCATTTTAGCAGCTCTGTGATGCAGTAATAGTCATTGTAAAGAAACCCTAACTTTTAAATAAATACTGAAGCCAAAGTATAGGTTGATGGGGATACAATTTGAGAAAGACAATGTCTACATTAAATCGCATGGTAGTCTAGCAACAGATGTTGAGACATTTCACTCTGAACGGTACGTGTCAACCTGCTGGTGGTGCTAGAGAAATACGTCAGAGGGTCACCAAAGTCATTACGATTCATCCCATGGTTACCATACCTATCTGCACCAAAGTTCATGGCAATCCATTTAATAGTTGCAGAGGCATCTCACTAGTAAAAAAAGATTCCAACCTCACATGAAATAAAAAGGAAAAAGTCAGGCTGAGCAGGCTTCTGTGGATCCTCTGTGGATTGAATGTCTGTAGAAAATGTCACGCCAATCTATCCATTGCCATCCTCAGAAGCACATCGCTAGGGTGGCTAAAAATGGTTTTAAGTAATTCTATTACCACATAGTGCAAACGTAACATGTACCGCTTAAAAGGGACTTTTTTTAGGTCAGCTGAGACCCAAAGGCTAATTTTAAAAGTAGGAGAAGGCTTTCTCTGCTTAGTTAGAATAAAAGTAGAAACTGAAAAGGATTCAGTGGGCACTTTGGACGTGATGGATGATCAGGTCAGGCGGTGGATTAGACTTGGCAGAGTTACATGAAATGCTGGCTTTAGAATTTGAGAGTGTGTGAAAACACAAGGGGAGAGTGTCTGGAAGTATCTGTGGTGCTCTGTGTGTGTGGATGAGGCTCTGCTGAGTGTTAAGGAATGGGAAAAAAATATACAGCTCTTAACTCTGTGCAAGTGTGTTCCTGTAAGTGTGCACAGCCACTGTGGGCTGTCAGAGCAGAGAGTATAATGGAGTATGTGTCCTCCAGGTGTATTCGAGTGTTTCCACTAGTGTGTGTTTGTGTGTGCATGAGTTGCGTGAATCAGGCTGATGGACGGGTGAGACCACAAGAGAAGAGTCCCTTGTGGACAGAAAAAGAGAGAGAGGGCTGACATTGAAGATGGAGAAAAACAAGGACAGAGGAATGAGGTTAACTACTGTAGAATGAGAGTGAAAAAAATGAAAGTGCATGAATTAGAAATTAGCGTAACATTTACAACGATGGAAAAGAGCACTGAGGAAAAAAGAGAACAGGTGGTATTGAGGAAAGAGAAAAGAGGAATAATGCCATAGAAGACTGAAGGGGAATGGTGCTCGAAAGATAATCGAGAAATCCATATCAAGGAAAAGTCCTGAGGAACAGAGAGAAGATTCAAGGAAACAGGCAGATAAAGAAAAATTAGACTGGACGGCTAGAAAAAGAGAGACAGATTGAGAGAAAGAGAGAGAAAGAAATCTGAAAAAAGGGAAAGGGTGTTGTGAGGATCAGACGGAAAACAGAAAAAAAAGTGATAAAGCAAGAGAGAGAAAACAGCGGGAGCAGCTCAAGGACTCTATGTCCCTGCCCTCCCATCTGTCACCAGTCCTCAGCGTTCCTGCGGCTGCCGACCAGCGGGTCCCCAAGGACAACACCACCCGTCCACACCATCATCATCAGTCTCCTGCCCGGGGTTGGGGGGATGGTGGTTCCAAAGCTGGATGACCACCAAGGGAGCCTTATCGTAAAGCAAAAACATTGGGACAGGGACAGTGAGAGAGCATGCTCAAAATGTTTGAGGTGTTATTCTGTCTCTCTGTGTCCTCCGTTGGTTGTATTCCCAAACTTTTAGTCATGTTACAGGACCACAGTGAAGACAAAAAAGCTCGTCTTGACCTTTTTTAGCAAGGTGTTTTAGTTTTACAGCCATGCCATCCTCCTTGTTGGAAAAACAGCTAAAATGCATGCGCCTTCTTTACCTGCTACAAATCGCCTACTGAGTATACTGCAGTGTTTAACAGTCTGCTGGTAATGGCATAACTAACTGTTAATTTAGTATGCAGTATGCAATACATTCTTGAGACAGTACTACTACTACAGTACGTACTACATACTGGGTACTATACAACCAGTATGTAGTACGCCATCTGTTAGTATGCAATATTGAAAAACAATCTACCTGACCACAACCACACTAAAAAGTTAGCAAAGACCTGGTAAACAAAATGAAACAACTACAGAACCAAGTATTTTTCTCAACACTCGGTGGTGGCCAAAACAGAGCTAAAAGCAGAGTGAATACAGTATATTGATGTTTGGGCTAAAAGGCGGAGAAAAACACAACTCTGATTATTGCTCATTATGCTCTGTGTCTGCTGGACATGTAAATAGCTAATTGCTGAAATGTCTGCCATAACAACTTGTATCCTTTTGGGATCTATCTCTAAATTTATTTTTAACAAGGATGCTACAGATTTTACACAATCAATTTTGATAATCACCTTGTGTGCAGTTAGGGTGTAGCTGAGGGAGAGGGAACCAATCTGGTATCAGTGTGATGTTTATGAAGTAAGAAAAACATGTTCACAGAACTTGCCTACTTTTGAAAGGTCGCTTACACTCTCAGAAATAAAGATAAAGTAAGGGTGCAATGAAGTTCTCAAAGGTACAAATTTCCCAAATTTACCATCAAAGGTACAAACATGTCTCCAGCTGAGTACAAACAAGCACCTTTCCTACAAAAATGGGTACACAATATATAAGGCATTCTGAAAGGTACATATAGGTACCCTTTGAAAAGGTAAATTCTCATAAATAAAGTTATAGTGAAGGTGCAATCTAGTAAATATATCATTAAAGGTCCTATCGTGTTCCCAAGGTACTAAGAAGTACCTTTCAAGTACTTTAATGTCACAGTTGCATTGTGATGCTTTTATAGATCTGTGGCTGAGTTTTGACTCCTACACAAAGATTTATTTATGTCAGACCTTGAAAAGATGAGAAAAAACTTTCGATAAAGCAGCACTGAGTCACTTTTCACTTTTTGTCTGTGCCGGTCCTTGACAACTATTGACTCAGTCAAGGGGAATCATTTGGTTTTTGGAAGACAATTGTCCTTTGGGTAAAAGGAGAGGAGAAAGCCCTTCAGAAAATTGCTTCTCCATTGGGATGACCGAGGGTCGATTATTTTGTAGCTGAATGCTGGCAAGTTTAATCTCCTCTAAAGTGTCTTTGAGCAAGACAAAGAGCTCCTTTGCTGTGAAAGGTGTAGCTCGTACGACAAAAATCCTCAAACAGTAATTTCATTGTTCGACTTGTATTTAAATTTAGTCTAAAACCTAGGATTGAGGGATAGATAAACCAAAATATACTAAAACAAAGAGTGACTTAAAGGCAGTGGATGTGTAGGTGCCAAACGGAGAGAGGACCCCAGCAGCAGAGCAAGTGGAAATACAGGAAGCATGTCAACAACTAAAGTATTTGGCAAATTGGATAGAAATAGAATGATTTGTCATGTGTTGGAAAAGAAATGAAAAGAGGACACAAAGGAACCCACTCCTCCTCCACATCATACTTTAGAAAATCTTTGGGGTACATGGGACATGGAGGCTTGAGGGACATCATTCCTGTGCTTTATCACCTTCGCAACAATTATCAGTGGAAGACAGCCTCACAAAGTCTGGCCTTGGCGATGAACGAGCAGGGACAGGAGATATTTATCACCTCTGAGGTAGGCACCAAGGACGAGGCAGACCATGCACACGCGCACACACACTCACACACACAAACACAAAAACGCAAGCACGCATGTGACCTGCACACAGAGTGCAGGTCACCACAACACTTTGATATATTTGTTTATCTTAGCACTATGTGTGGATGAAGCACATTCCACTAGATTAATGACACTGTCCTTCATGAAAATAAGCAAGTAAATGAAATGTACATTTGACTGAAATAAATCTGAAACAAATGTATGATCAGCGCACTCAACATAATACAACCAATGTAACCAAGACCTATGTCTGCTTGAGAAAGAATCCCAGTAAAAATTATCCTTAGTTATGAATCAAACCCATTAAAGATTTCATCAAAAAAATTACAATTCACCAATTCAAAAATACACCAAAATGCAACAGGATGATATCACTTTAGCAGCCACTTTAATTACCACGATCAATGGTTCATTATATGATAACTGGCTTTGTGTGGAACGTAGGTCTGATAGCTCCGTCTGGCTCTCCAGATAAGCACTACTGTATTTGTGTTGGAGCATGCTCTAACAAGCCATGACAGCTCGGGGTGGCACGTTTGGTCGCGTGCCAGAGATCATGGAGCGCAATCGCAGAACTTCATAAGCAATTATTCAAGCGTCACTGCAATAATGAGTCATGGAGGGGACGCTGCGGCAGGCTAAACCCTCCACAGGCAACATTGAGAGTCATGGGGGAGATAAAACAAAGACAACAGAGAGGAAAGTTTACTGCTGTACAATATGACAATATAATTTACAGTACACCTTTTGAGGAAAAGTGCCCACCATAGAATTCAAATATTTTGTTACACTTACTTTAAGATATCTACATAGAAGTGACCTGAAACTGTCATAAATATTATAAACAAGTCAAAAAGGTGATGACATAACACTTCTTTTAGTAAGTGTCATTTGGATTTGTCGTGACAAGGTAGGATTAGGGTTAGGGTTAAGGTTCACGTGTCATGACTGTGTCACAACTGTGTCAAGTGTTCATGACAGTGTCATGTCACTCTTATGTAGATGCCATTTGAGTAAAGTGTTACCCAATTTTGTTTTCGTATTACTTAGCTATAGTTTTATACAATTGTAGGGAAAGAAACATGTTAATTGCATAGTCGTTTTGGCATTAGACATCAATATTTTATTTATAGTATTCAGTTACTGATGTAACATAATGGTTGCTATGCTTTTAAGCTCTTTAACCTAATATTTGCTTTAATATACAAGTTTGGATGACAGGAAAGACACATTCATGAGTTTTCTAGAAAGTTTCTTTTTAATGCTTCACTTTAATCAATATTTTTTGATTTAAGGAAACGTATAGTTTCAGTTACGTAAGCGTTACAAGCAGAAACTACAACAATAAAAACTACAAATAACTAATTGAGAAGTTATAGTGTTAAAACAATCAATTAAAATCATTCTTTATTAAATGTACTGACCACCTATGTATTTTTCCCAGGCTTGCGGATTTAAAACAAATTAAGAATCAATGGACATGGTTCAAAAAGGCTGGGCAACTGCACATGACTTGTGTTGGTTCTATGCATATACAATTAGGTCCTACAACACATGAGGCCCTGTTGTAACGATCTAAGCGCAGAGCGTGAAGCGCCTGGTTCAAAGGGGTTTTACCAAGTGTCTTAATCCTAGGGTTGTTTTGGGCATAACATGCAATAAACCAATCAGAGTGACATCACCCATTCCTTTTAAAAGCCAGGCGCGTTTGGACCTTCACTTTCTGCTGCCGCAAGATAGCAATACACAAAGAATGCACCTGAACACACCTCCCTGTAAGACCCCCCAGCCCATGGGTGAAAAGATGAGCGCAGGTGCGTTTGCTATTCAAACAACATGGGCGCTGGACGGGAAATTGACAACTGTGTCGTTCTTAAACTACCAAAGACACCTGAGTCAGGTTTTGCGCGGCACCGGGTGCAGGATAGGGCCCATGAAGTTGCCTTGCTCTGTGCTAACATTATCAATTCAAGGTCTCAGCTTTTTTCATCGCCCTGCTGAAGTGTCCTTAAGCAGGTTACTGAACACCTGAATGCTTCAAAGGCTCAGCTCTATAAAACACAGACCTGTTATGGCTGACCCTGACCAACACGAAGACAGTCAGGTATAGGAGATGGTTTGAAAATCCCGACCCTACAAGGATCAATATCAGTTGGTACTGTGAAGGCATAATCTTACACCAGGGATTTTTGTGTACAGCTATGTCTGGTTTTCTGATCCCTGTGTGTGCTTACACTAAAGGAAATGGCCTAAGAATGGCTCACTTAATGCAATTATTAGAGACAGAGGTATTAATGCAGACTTTAAGATAATGAGTTGTGGAAAGTCTTTGTAAAATCAAGGTCAAACATTTTGGTTTAATACGTACGCATGTATGAGATTCTCTTGTTTTATTGGTCATTGTTAAAACTGAAAACCTTAATCATCCCCATTCTGATGAAAACTGTTGTTTTTCTGATCAGAATTTGAATATTATGTTCGTAAATGTGGATACAAGTCTTCCAATATGATGAGAACTACTTCCTTTCTGCTATCACAGCCCCTCAGAGTTTAAATCATGTGCATCTGCCGTGACAGCTCAATGAACTGCATCAGTCTAGAGATCTTTGATGGTGTATAACCTTGGAAGTAATTCACATGACATCCGTCTAAAAACGCATGAGAAAACTGAACATAAATGGTGTCTTTCAGGTGTTCATTCTTTTGCTATTACAACAGTTTTATCTTGTGTTTAATTCATTCTCTTTTAGATATCTTCATATTTTGTGTTATGCTGTTACTTCAATACTTGGTGTGTACACTGAATTTTCACTCAATGATTGGTATTAACACATACCCGAATATGTTTTCATTTATCGCACCGTTGTGACAAAAAGAGAGTTGAGCCAGAAGGCAAAGCTCTCAATCTACCGATCTTTTCGTTCCTACCCTCGACTATGGTCATGTAGGCTGGGTCATGACCGAAAGAACGAGATCCAGGGTACAAGCAACCGAAATGAATTTCCTCAGGAGGGGGTTTGCGTCTCCCTTAGAGATAGGGTGAGAAGCTCAGTCATCCGAGAGGAGCTCGGAGTCGAGCCGATGTTCCATCGCGTCGAAAGGAGCCAGTTGAGGTGGTTCGGGCATCTGGTAAGGATGCCTCCTGGGGGGGTCCCTAGGGAGGTGTTCCAGGCACATCCAGCTGGGAGGGGGCCTCAGGGAAGACCCTGGACTGGGTTGAGGGATTATAGCTCCAACCTGGCCTGGGAACGCTTCGGGATCCCCCGGTCGGAGCTGGTTGATGTGGCTCGGGAAAGGGAAGTTTGAGGTCCCCTGCTGGAGCTGCTGCCCCCCCTACATGATACCGATGATTAGCCGATGAAGATGGATATTGTAATATATTGTTAATATGTTACAACATTTGCTATTACAATTTATATAATTTTGAATTTTTAAAATATTTTGTTGGCATGCAAAACGTTACAGTTCCTTCTAACTTTTAGCTGTCGTCTTTCAGTGCCACGTGGAAGTTACAGTTTCATGGGCCAAATTATCTCTTTATTCATTGTTCTGGAACAAATTTGGGCCTCACAGTAAAGAAAGCTGAGTATGTTGTCAACATTTTGATATGAAACACATATTAATAAGTAGAATTTAAAAAGATATACAAAAATGTCCTTAGCCCTCAGAGGGTTAAGTACACTGTTCATTGATTAAAGCTATTATTATACCTGTCAGTGTTTTGCTGTGAATGAACAATGGACCTGTATGAAATCTAAATAAACTATCAGATATATTTATTTTACTAAAAATAAAAATATTTATTTTATGAAAAATAAAGTTATTTCTTTGAAGCTTTTTGTTTTATAACCACTTGTGAATCAATCTAATCACTGAAATCCTGTTCATTCACACACAGATTAATTAAGGCCTAATTATAGCTGGCTTGTTGTGTGTTGTTGACTTTATTCTGCCAGGTAGGAAACCTGAAAGCAATTATGTCCGAGTCAGATGTGCCAAAGATTTGTTAAACTCTTTATAGAACTAAATAATTGCTTCTGATGATTGCCTTTGAGCGGATCATACACAAGTGGCAAGTAAAATAAATGAATAATTAGATCTGTCAACTAATTATTTAGAAAGCTTTTGTATACTGAACAAAATTATGAACGCAACTTTTGTTTTTGCCCCCATTTTTCTAGAGCTGAACTCAAAGATCCAAAACTTTTTCTATGTTCAGAAAAGGCTTATTTCTGTCAAATATTGTTCACAATTTCTATTAATCTGTCTTTTAGTGCAGAGCTTTTCAAAATATCTGTTATGCTAAAACTTTAGTATCCATCAGTTTTTTTGCAGGGTGATTTAACTTATTGCACCTTTACCTAGTAATCTTCACACCCTTTTCATTTGTTCTATTCATAGACTTCGTACGTACCTGAGATGTGACTTCTAACACATTTGACTCCTAACATACCAGAGCCAATTAACAGATTCATTTATCTCCTGCTGGTATAGTTCTGTATGCAAATTAACATGCAAATAAGCATCAACTGTGTCTTAAGCTGAACTTTTCTACAAAGAAAATCTACAGTCCATCCCAGCTCTTGTGGATAATTGAGCAAAAGCAGCATGGAATATTGATACTTGACATGGATTGTGTATTCCTTTTTTGTATTCATTGCAATCAATTCAGCTGGGAAGATGATTATTTGTGGGTAAGCAAAAGTGATATTTTATTCAACATAGAACTGGTAGTTTGAATTTCTTAGACAAGAGGTCGTAAGCTTCAAACTGCATGGCTTGGAAAGGGGATTTGCTCTCGCTGTCAAACAAGATCTATGTTTAGGGGAATCCATCAATACTAGATTTACATTTTCAGTATTAGTATTTCCCACATGACTACAGATGCTAATGCGGCTCCCTCTTCAGCTCGGCAATAAAATTCCCCCATCACCCACGCAGCCAAAAGAGTCTTTCACATTAATACAACAGTAGCTTTTGACATGGTTCTCATTTTACATCACAAAACTATATAAAAAGCAATGATCCAATCATTGCCATGATGGCACATGATGGATAGGGATGTCAACTACAGGCTAAATGTGAGACAAAAGATATCTTGATGATGTAAAAAATGTATAAAACATCCCTGGAAGTCATAAACCAAGCAGTGAGAGGTTTGGAATCCCAGCCTCCTGCATTTCCGACTCTCCGAGCTGTTGAAAGAGAAAAGACAATCATAAGCTACCTAACTTTACAGGCTCGAGTATTTCAGTGTTGCATACTTGGGAACGGATAAACTAGCAATGTTTTTAGAAGCCGAGTTGTTTTTGAAACGTATTAGCAAGGTAAAGAGGAAGTCTAAATTGTACTGCAAATTGCAGTACGGACTTGCAGAAAGTCATCTTTTCAAAGCTTGGAGCATCGTTGAGAGCCCTGCGATGCTGCTGTCAACTGAACTAGGCATTACCATGAAAATCCCCATGGAGCTAAGCTGGCGGAGATCATCCTTGGGTAAGTATTCTCAGCATTATGCATGCCCATTGATCCCTAACACTCAAGATTCTGCCACCCTCATAACCCCCAGTTGTGCTTTTTGCTTAAATTTCGCCTCCTGCCTCTATGTTAATATCAAGAACTATGATTCAATCGTCTATGCCTCCTGATGGCTTTGAAAAGCCTTGGTGTATGAATTAGCTCGACGGATCTATGGCTTCCTGCTATGCATAATCAGCCTCGCCTCATCCATCCCTGCCACTCTCTGTGTATACTCATCGATCACATGGGGGAAATCTGATTTCAATGATAACTAACACTATAACTCAAACATGAGACCGTGGCAACCTCCGTGCCGTCACCCGTGGCTCGGATTTGTGCGGCTTTGGAGTGTGTGGAATACGAAAATGCAATTCGTGGCAATCCCTCTCACAGCATGAGCAGTCACGCAGGAGCAAAGACACATACAGTACATACAGAGTAGCACAGTGGAGCGCCGCATGGCTCAGATTAGGTTGCAATTTCTAAATAGGCATGCACAAGTGTGAAAAAGGCCTGCTATTCACATAAGTTGTGTTTATCTGCAGTTAGACAGTCAAATAGTTTTGACAGACCCTTTTTTCTGGATTTTGACACGCCCTGAACGCACCTTCACCATGCGCTTCACACTGTGCATTTAGATATTTATAATCAGGCCCAATGTGTGTAAGATAAATAAGATTCAACACACAAACACATGGTGTTCTCATAACCAGATGAGCAGTTGGGCAGTATATAATGCGGCCATAATTATCTTCCCAGGGGCTATTATCCTTCCTGAAGAGTACTTGACTTTTGTACTTTTGATACTTAAAATCCTCAACAAGCACCCATACTTTGTTCTGCACAAGCTAGAAAATGACAAACCCAAAATTTAAATGTTATTGCTCTTAAACCTTTTTCAGTGCAGCATGAATGTGGACTTTTTTGAGAGCATTATTCTTTGTTTTTATCCTATTAAAAAGTCAAGAAGTTCAACAAATAATGCTTGATTACAATTTGCAGAGGCACAAACAAAACCCATCTATTTTATATGCACTTAGACGAAGGAAGACTCAGTAAGAAAGAATCTTCACATAGACATTAATGTCAACATGAGTCATCGCGTCACCACCTTCTGTTTCAAGGCCTGAAAGCCCTTCTGCCTGGAAGTGAAGGGAAGAGGGAACTTTAAATTTGCAAATCAAAATAGGATCATATCCTTTCCCTGCACTCACTTGCTATTTCTGTTGTATATTATGAAGAGACGCCAGGTGTTCCTCATATTTTATACATTCAGCAAGACTTAGTGAACACAAAAGAAGTTAAAAACATTCTACTTCAAAGCCAAAACCGTCCCTCATCCACAGCTCTGACTGGCAGATGAGATGAATAAAGATTCACTGCAGTGTGTGGGCATCAAAATATTTTTTATGCCATGTCACAGAGCCAGCTGAAAACTCTGATGTCGAGTTCCACTTCTGATTTATTAGAGCACAATGACAGTTGTGCATCTGAATTCTCTCACACATTTCAAAATTTAAGCCTGAATGGCCAAATATAATCAGATTGTCATATAATGATCCTTCCTCCCCAGTAACAGCTATAGAGTCCACCAACTCCAACTCTGTTTCCCAGTTCCTGACACACAGCATTCTAGATTGTAAGCTTTTAGTGTGTTGACATTGGAAAAGTGACAAGCTTAAGTGTATGAAAAGTTGGCAGTATGCAGATTCACTGGGCATTTAGACCAAAAATAGCACTAATAAAACAAATCCTGCAGGGGGATGGTTTGGTGTAGTTGTGTGTAAGGTATCATTGAGAGAAATAAGTACGATCCTGGAAGAAAAAAAAAGGTTTGCTTGATGGATCCGTAAGTGAGACTTGGAGGATGCATAGATGGATGCCTAAATCCAGCACAGCAGTTAATAATAGATAGGATTTTATAGTGGCAATCCTTTTAGCTTCCATCACAATGGTAAACAGACAAAACTAATATTTGAACCAGGTTTAACTATGTTTATTTTTTCCTCTACTCTGGCATGCAGTGGGTTGTAAGTCTAAATTTGCTTTTGTGTCGGCTGTTGATGGACCGCAAGGTCATACAATGCACTGTGCAAAGGAAATAGAGAAGCTACTTATGGCTGCGAAGATAAGTATTGTAAACACTGGGGAAGACAATAAAGATGTGTATTGAACCATTTCTAGGTAACGTTGCGCGGTAATTTCTTATTTGCAATATATAGTACTTTATGTTGTCCAAATTATATATATAAATATATACTATATATAAAGTTGTAACAAACTGAAGATTAAAAGGAGACTGTAAACATGCAATAAACCAGTCACACAGTTGATTGTTTTTTTCAGTTCTTCCATCACCAACAGTTATGTTATGTGTCTATTTCTGGAGGGAATATAGCATTTTGAATTTCACACCAAAACAAATTATACACCCTTTTTGGCTCACACTTTTCTCCAAAACCACCTACTTGTCACCCTGTATGAGTGGCCAGTAGGCGTAGTTGAGAGGAATTCAACTATAAACAAGTAGAAAGGTGAGCAGTTTTTTGGTTATATTTTGGTGTTTATATTTTTTTCAGGCTGTGTCCGATGACTCACCCGTGGAGGAAGGCTAAAAGCTGCAATTATCATCTCAGAAATACAAGTTAAAGCAGATACATTTAATGTTTTGTTTACAAAATGTCCGGTTTCTTCCTAAAACATGTCCTGACCTCCAATTTAAAAAGCCAGAACTCTGGCAATCCAACCAGTCAGGTCTGAAAAGTGTGACCGACTGCTGTAGAAATATCCCATCGTGCCTTTCTTTTGACTGATTTTCAGTCATACCACACGCTCTGGCACACTTTCATACGAGGGGAAACGGAGTATTTCGAGATGTCCTCTGATGTTCACCAGGCGACCAGACCCCTGCCTCTCCCACAGCTCTTTGAAGTTCTTTCCCGGGTGAAAACAGCGAAGGGAAGTGTAAGAAGTGAGCTGAGAATCGAGGTCAGCGCTGGATTCGCTGCGAGTTTTCTGTGGCGGCAAGGCACTCTCTGAATTTCAAGAAATGTAATCCCCATGTGATGGAAAAGAGAAAAAACAGGGGGGGGAATGTAGGAAGGAACAAACGAACGAATAAGGTGAGAATCAGAAAGACACCGGGAGAGACTGAAGGGGAGGATAAAAGAAAGAAAGGGGGAAAAGAAATTGGAAAATAGAGAGAGACGATTTGATTGTCCCTGAGGGAAAAAGGAAGTAGAGTGTGACGGCAGGGTTTGTGATGCTGAGTCATCCATGTCAGTGACCTTGGCTGGCAGAGGAAGGGGACACACACAGAATAACAATGTGTTCTCTTCTACAGTGGAGATGGGCCACACTGGTTGTTCTTAACCCTCATGTTGTCCTCTGGTCAAAATGACCCTTTTTTCTATATCAGTTCTTTTTAATTTCCCAAAATAACATGATTGATTCCACACAACGCTCTTTGGCAAGTCCAAATCTCTACTTTCATTAGTTTTGGGGTGGTTTATTCAATTTTATAGCATTGGAAAAAGAAAAGTGAAGGGGTTTTGATATAGTATTGAGTAAAAGTTGACATATTCCAGTCTGTGATTATGATCAACATCCATTCCTGTAATTTTAGTCTAAATAATTCCTAATTTCTGCTTTTCTAACTCAAACATTAGGTTTAATTTCCTATAATATAAGTTAGTAATAAGTTAGTGTTATGTAGTGTTGAAAATGTCAAAAAAGCATAAAAATGTGTTGAAAAAAAAGGTAGATAGAAAGTGTTTTCACGGGAAGACAACAAAAGGGTTAACCATGTTTGACACAATCGGACAAATCATAGTTACAATATGCACCGTCAACCTGGATTCCACACCTGGCCATTGCACATGCTATATTTGTTTGCAAATTCTGCACTCAACCCATTCAGCCTCCCTTTATGTATGCTTAACAGCTATTTTGTATACAGTTGTTTCTGTATTTTTTTATTTTATATAAACGGTAGTGTTTTTTATGTATGCACCAATTACCAATGCAAATTCCTTGTAAGTGCACTGTGGCAATACACCTTTTCTGTTTCTGGTATGGTAAATGTCTAATATGGGAGATTTCTGCTTCACAGTGAAAGGTGGTGCCATTAGGTCACCTTTCTACTCCTGTCACTAATGTTCATGTCTCCCCAGTTTGAATTTGGCCTGACATTTATATTTGGTTCAGTTGATTAGACTCTGGATGGATGCAGCTTTTAAAGAGACTACACTTCAGGTACATTATTTGTGTAAAAGCAGTTGTTTTGGTGCACTTCCCTCCTGCTAAAAGCACACTGAATCACCCCCAACTCCAGCTGCTCTTTCTCTGACGTCTGACCTCAGAACACAGAAAGGGCAGAAAATCTGATGATTTCAGTGAGTCTAAAATCCCAATCAGTCTAAAAAAAAAAAAAAAAATCAGCTGTAGCTGAACCCATTTCAATTCACTCCTCAGCTATAAGTTGATTGCTGATGTATCATGGGAGGCTGTCAAGGTAAGGTCAGTGAGGACGCTCTGATGTATTATTAGACAGAGAAGATGGATGCTGAAAGTCTATTACTGGAAGGGAAAATCATTGATGCCGTTTATTATGCCCTCGTTACGAAGCTTGATGAAATTAGCACGTAGAAAAGGGAGATTTCTCACATAAAGCCGTAGATTATATGTTGGTGTATTGCAGTAAACCTGCGTCAGCCCAGCGGGAGAGTTCACATAGAGGTTTTCTCTGCCAATAGACAACTTTCCACATGTTAACTGGATTAACTGTATTTTTCTTTTCTTTTAAGTAATCAGGGGCAAAAAGTGATACAGAAGAAGAAGTTACAAACTAAGAGGGCTTTTGGGCTTTCTTTTGAAATAAAGACTTTTTTTTTAACCGAATTGCCGTTCAGTTGTGGTGGTTCAGGCATCTGGTAAGGATGCCTCCTGGGCGCCTCCCCAGGGGGGTGTTCCAGGCACGTCCAGCTGGGAGGAGGCCTCGGGGAAGACCCAGGACTAGGTGGAGAGATTGTATCTTCAACCTGGCCTCGGAACGCTTCCCGGATCCACAAGTCGGAGATGGTTAATGTGGCTCGGGAAAGGGAAGTTCGGGGTCCCCCGCTGGAGCTGCTGCCCCCCCAACCCAACACCGGATAAGCAGACAAAGATGGATAGATGGAAGGATGGATGGGTTCACGCTGTTATGAGTTGATGAATCACTGAAACGATTTTGGAAACATTATTTTAAGGTTGAACAAGTTCTCTAGTGTGGCTTCAACTAGTACAGAGGATCATCACGGAGAGCAGAATGATGGTTGAGGACAAAGAAAGCGGAATTGGCCCATTTTGAGACAGTAACTTTTAAATCCTTTTTATCCAAACGTCTTTGTCTTGCTAAGTGCTCAGGATTAACAAAGACTGAGGGTGTCACTAATTTCTTTATGCTGGAAAAAAAATAGTTGTACAAAGCAAACAGGGAGACAAAATAATAACTCCAAATGATCTTCAAACCCTTCCCATGCAGTCTGTCTGGTTGGCCTCATTAACATCGTTGTACATGATTCACTTATTGAATGCTTTTGCTTTAAGAAATGGAAAAAGTTTCTATTCAGTGCTACCTGAGCTTCAGAGTGTGCAGTGTACCCGGGCTTGATGACCACAAAAATGTGTCCCAGCAGCGTTGTGTGTGAGCTCTGTATAAAATTGGATGTTTCACTTTGCAGAGAACTTTTCTTTATCTCGTCTGGTTTAGTCCCTCTATTTGCTTTGGGTGTAACAGTTCGATGGCCTGGGGTGGCCTGTAGCTCACCCAGTAGGAGCATTTGCACCATGTTGGCTGAGTCCTCCAACGGCCTGGGTTCGAATCCAACCTACAGCCCTTTGCTGCGTGTAATCCCCCATCTCTCTCTCTCTCTCCCTTTCCTGTCTATCCACTGTCAATAAAGGGAAAAAAATAATCTTTAAAAAAAACAGTTAGATGACCAACTGCAGTCTTTACAGTGTGTTCAAGTGCAACTTTCCATTTAAGATATGAGGTATAGAGACATAAAACGTTTGACTAGTTTCAGTATTCCTTTGTCAGTGCTAGTTCTCTTAGGTTGGCTCAGAGTTTCAGAAACCTCAGTTCAAATGCCCTACAGCAGGGATCTTCAACAGGGGGTCCGGGACCCCCTAGGGGGCCTAAGAGTTGATGCAGAAGGGCCTCCAATTTCTTGTTAATTTTTGAAGGTTAAAGTTAACATGAATCCAACATACGTAAATCCCCAATGATGACAGGCTTACTGGCCTACAGGTAATGTAGTCACAAAGACCATCAGAGATAGTTAACCCTAACAATTCACTCTGCCATGTATGTTTAACATTAAAACATGATTTATTGAAATCATGCTAACAATGATTAGGCTATTTGAACAGCTAAGTATTCTATGCAAAAGGTATGTATAAAGGCTTTAGGCTGCCCTACACGTTATTCTAGGCCCAGTTTAATATGACTACAATATAACTTTTTTTTATGATATATGTAGTAGGGGGTCCCTGCTCATTCTCTCTTTCAGTTAAGGGGTCTTTGGCTAAAAATATGTTGAAGACACCTATCCTACAGTAATAGAACCTCACCTTGATTTCAACTCCTTAACGCTGCACTTATCAATATTTTTTTTTTAATAACCAGCCAACTGCAGTCCTTCAGGGCTTTTTTTAGGCTCTTTCAGCTCAATTGGCAAGATTTTATGAAAAAATAAAACTTGTAATATATCTCTTTAAACCTGTTCACGTTAGAGATATGATAACACACACCCACTTACATAAAAGACAACATACTGTATACACACATGCTGTCACATGCAAACACTTGCCGCTGCCTTGTTAAGGGCGGTCGGCTTCTCTTTCCTCCCTCGGTCCGAGTCGGTCAGCAGCACCAGTGAAGCCGGCGCTCACTCAGACTTTCTGTCAGACTCGATGTCTGAGAGCCAGCGGCTGTGTATGACTCACAGTCAGCAAGATGCATTCACCGCCCGACGCTGCGCACATACTGTACCAACACACAGCCAAAACACGGTGCAGGAATCAGTATGCTGATGCATGTGACACGAGCAACTCACTTGGAAAATTAACCTTTATTCCTCGAGGTTGAACCAGGTGCTGGTTGGTGGCAGACTACATTAGCGCTGGGAGGAGAAACTTGTGTGTGCCGGGTTTTAGTAGGCTAACTGGACCTGGAGGGTGTCAGATGGGGAGCAAACTGATGTCAGAGCAGCTTAGATTGCTCAGCTGGCTGATGATAAAAGCCTGGCGAGGAACTCCAGCATGGCCACCGGACTGTAAAAACTGTTTATAGAGTACAGTCAGGAGTCTGGAAAGTTACTTTCTAAATCCAGCATAGTTTCTGTAGAAGTCTAGCGACGACTGGATCTTTATAGGAGCATTTTTTAACAGGGATGGACCGATTTTCAGCCCTGGGTGATTATCGGCCTGTTTTTTGGCAGTTTGCAGATTATCTGTATTAGTAGTGTATTTTCCTGATAACCGATAGTTAATTACTTAAACTGTAAAACACTATCTGATTATCCTTTACAGTGTATTATGTTGAAAGTTTCTAATTTATTAAATAATTTCTGCAGCAGGATTTTCTTACTCAAGCAGCACCAATTGGGCAGCACATATGAAAAACTGGGCTGACATTCTCAATCAATGACATCACTAGTTAGAATGAGGGCCAAAAAAAAGAATAACACAGGCTGTTTAACGCCTTCTGAATAACGTTATTTTGGGGATCTCAAGATAATTTACGGTTGAAAATGTGGCTTTCTACTCCAGCACAATGGATCTTAAATACAACAAAATCAATTTTGTTGTATTTAATTTAAGCTTTTGTTTGAGGATGTTTCCATCCAAATCAAAGAATCAGTCTAGAAATTGTAGCCCCATTTCTTGTTGCGTTGTTCACAAAATGGAACAGCCCGGACATAAAGTACTTTGAGTACTAATCTTTAGAACTCTTTGCCTTCGTTGGTTGGGATTGGTTAGTTTTAGGCATGAGGAATGACATTGGTTATAGAGTTAAGGTAAAAAAAAATATAATGGTTAGCCAATCAGAGGCAGAGTAGGGCGGGTTGTTAATCATGTTTCGCTTCCTACCTGTTTGCAAGTGTAGTAACCCCAACTGTAAGTGATTTGAAATAAAAACCTTCACCTAGAACACCCCAGGAATCATCAAGGAATCAGTCCCACACAAAAAAAGGATCTCTTGAAACATGAGTTAAGAAAAACCTCAGCTTGGAGAGGAGAAGTTATATTTTCTTTAAATTAAATAAAGTCTGCCAGTTCACTGAGAATATTCTATTCTGTTTCTCAATCAGTAAGTATTTTCTATATTCAAGATTGATTTGATTAATTCTGGTGCAGCATCATCTTTAGTTACTCTTTCATATTTCAAGATACTTAGACAATGCATGGAAAAAGGTTTGCATTGGGAACAGGTAAAGGTATATTCTTACTGCACAGGTACAGTTGTACATAATCTTTTACGTTTACCGATCTTAAACTTAAAGCCAAGTGTTAAGCAGACACTCCTTGAAATAACAGCATGTGTGAGAACCATGAAGCTATGAGTGGTTAGCTTTAAAGATAACAGTGCAACAGCAGTTTTACATTAACACTAGGGGTGACTTGAGTTGTTCTGAACAAATTAGAGATGCTCTGAACCTGTTGACTCCAAAGTTAAGTCTCTTTGATGTGATGCCACACCGCAGCCGCTGCTGCTCAAGTGTCTCCCCTCGAGGGCGAAAAAAAAGGAGAAACTAATTAATCAACACTTCTCATGGCACATGATTTGATATCATCTCTTTTATCACCCCAGCTGGAATCATCAGTAATTAGCAGCTTTATCATTAGCATACCATCACCGCTGCATTGGAAATTAGCTTTTCTCATGTGTATTCTCCTCATCCAGCTTCTTACTCTTCATTACGCTGATTCAGCTAACCATCAGCTCATTGACAGGCACAGAACACCAAGGAAACACACAAGAGCCTTTAACTGCAAACTATTTTGTGTTAAGGACATAATTGAACTGTTGATGACATGACATAACTGTGTTAGGGTTTGGCTTCGCTCTCATCCCTTCCTTGTGTTCCCAGTTTCTCCCCTCCCTGCTGTTTCTGTCACTCTTGTCTGTTAAGTCCTCTCTGTGTGTGTGTTTGTGTGGGCGTGTCCAATCCTGGCTCATCACCACCTGCAGCGCATTGCACCTGTGGCTCATCACTGTCAGTTAAATATACATTGGTTCAGCTCTCACTCGTTGCCAGTTCATGGGTTTACCTCTCTTGGTATTTGGCTCCGGCCACTCAACATAGTTTGTTGAGTATTTTTGTGACATTTACAATCCGTTCTCCGTCTGTCACAGTTCATTCCGTGTGTGAATTTGCTGCCTGCCTTCCTGCCTGTCTGCCTGCCTATAGACTCACCTGCCTGTTTGCCAGCTTGTCTGTCCACCCTGACGCTATCGTCTGATTCGCTTCAAGCCTGGAATTCACCGCAACCTCCCCAACCCGTTGGCTCTCCCTAGGCACTCAAATCAATTTGACTCAACCTTTGGTGTTCGCATCTGAATCCCTTCCTGTGTATCATAACAGATTGTTATATTCTTTACAAATGATTATGGCTATTGTTAATCCTAAACTTTGGAACGCAGAATAGTCTTTCCTTTTTTTTTAAATTTTGAATGGACCTGTTACGACCAGGCCCGTTGTAAGATTGGGCGTAACAGAAAATAGATGAATTTGGAGGAACCAATGCAAAAAGGGAGAAAAGGTCACGGTAAAAAGAAAGGACATTTAACATAATATCAAAGTACAAAACACAAAAAGGGCTATATGGGTGCTGCCTACATAAACAAAGTAGTTTCTAACCACAACTAAAAGAGCACAGCACCCATTGGCTTACCAAATGACAACACATGTGGAATGGAAACAAAAAGACTTGTAGCACAACTCTAACAAAGGGTTGCTAGATGGACAGCATGGAAAACTGATCTCTACTTTCAGCCGCCATGAATCCAAGTGCCTTTTAAACTCTAGCGGGGCTGATTGCAGGAAGTTGATTGAACGGATCCACACCAGCCGCACCAATCAACAGCAACCGACTTGAACAGGCACGTAGCCGGAGCCATCATGCGGGCCAATCCTCTCCGGGCAACCACACAGCTAATTTGCATACAAACATTTTGCACGTGTTCTGGCTAGAAGCCTAAACTAACCTAAAAGGCAGGGGCCGTAACAGGAGCTTATCTAAATGTCTCTGAAGAGACTTCTGTTCAAAATCAAAAGGTACTGTCTAGGCACTAACATTTAAATAAGGTCAAATGCTGACAATGAACTAGAAGTATTAGATTTTCTCACACATTTAGTAGATGGCCCTCATGAAACTCTGCTGGTGCTGTGTGTTCAGTCAGACAATCATCCCTAAACAATAATTAATGTTATTAAATATCAACTATCATTTTTTATGGTTATGGTGTGAGTCAGAGTGTGCAGAATCATAATATGTCATGTGTTTTCATCTGTAACCGTGGGCACTGAAGGGTAAACTAAACATTGGCTGTTGAGGTTGTAAGTCAAATATACTAGAAACAGACTGACAAAAAAGAAAGACAAAAAGATAATAAAAGAAGGGATTTTCATTGTCCACTTTTCACAGTGTGGACACAGCTTTTGACTTACTGATATATTGGAACACAGCGTCATTTTGAATATAATACCCAGAGGTTTAATTTGTGTATTGTTGCTGAATTTAAATATTCTAAGCTGTGAAAATACTATAAACTGCTTTCAAAAGTTTTTTTAAAAATTGTTAAGTTATTACAAAAAAATTAAAAAATGAATAGAAATCAGTTTTAAGAAGTATTAGTTGAGTCCAAATAAATAAATTATACAAAAATATACAAATAGCAACACAAACAAACTGTAGATAGACTAATTTCTCAATAAGACGCCATTAAATGCAAACTGCAATGAACCCTAACACTAACCCTAACCCTACTTCTTGCAAGAGGGCAAACAACATATTTTGGAGACATTTGACTGAAAATTGGTTGAAACCAATCTGCTCTTTGGGGTGATTTGGAGTGAAATTATACAGTAGATCACAATTTCCATTCATAATGGTTTTACAAATGGTTGTTGTACTCTCTATGATGTGCTACTGCTACTGCATGTGTCTTCATACTCTAAGAAGAAAAGAGACCCTTTGTGGTCAAATGTTAATTGGTGATGGTGTATAATTTTAATTGTGTACTTAATTTGTTGGACCATACAAACACGCACATTTTCTAGTGTGAGACTGCAGCTTTGTCTGAACACTGTTGCTGTCTTCTCCATCAATAGTTCACCCTCTTTTCATGCAGCTATGGGCTTTTTGTCCATGCTCGTTTGGCTTGTGGGACATGTTTCTTTGTAGCACTGAAGATATGGTTTGAGAAGATATCTCCTCTCCAATGTCATGGAAGACAAAAACTGCCACATATATCTGAACTGTGCACCACCCTGATAACAAAGCTGCCAGTTCAGTCTCATAATCCTTCTGGCAATAGAAAGAGCAATTGTCCTTTTCAGCATGACCCTCAGGCTGCTATTGATTCTATCATTTCAACCACCAGGGAGTCAGCGGAGTAACACAACTTCAGCAATGTCACACTAACTGTACGTGTAATTGTATGTGAAGTGGAGGGACTGACCTTTACAGCAAACCGTTATCTTTACTTCTTTTATAAAAATATGAAATCTATTCCTAGCTTTTGTTCTCTAGCAGTCTGGACAAAGTCAGGCCAGCAAGACTGTATTACATGTCTGACAGGAAGTCAACTTCCCCTGCCCTCGATTCTGACCCTCTCACCACAAGTGAATACATTACCAAACTGCCCCACTGACCTGGTGAAAGGCAGCTCCACCCTACACCATCTGCATTAGGATATGTCCTGCTGTTCAGCACGACAAACCAAGGTCAGAAATGTTGCACAAATAACATCCACACCTACAGTTCATACTGATTTAACAATATAATGTGCTAATTAGTGAGCTTAGAGGTGCCGCTAGGAATATACTGTACACTTTCTCAGAAACAGGACATTCTACACACATGACAACAGGATGGCTATTTCCCAAGTTTGTTTTAGATAGTGGTTTGATGTTCTAGACTTGTTGAGATGTTGGAAATGTGGTGGGTATGTTGTATTTGCACCCTAATGTTTTTTGGGATGGTCGTCAATGATTCATCACGCCAGCTGTGTGAGCAGACTAATTTCATGCCTCTCTCCCTCGCTGCCAGTGACCCATTTAACCGTCCCCAAAATCAAGGCACTTGCCATCCAACTCACATCTGCAAACTAATTTAAAGCTCTATTGTGTCAGCTGGCTTCTTTTCAATGTCCGTTTTTTTTTTTTTTTTTTTTTCCCACAGTTTCTCTTTTTTTTAGTGTCTTGATATCTTACAGAGAACATATTTGCTCAGTTCTATAAACGGGCCTTCGGTGATTGAGCTTCCCCTTTTGTTTTATAGGTGTTCACACAGGAGGCGCAGGCTGTTTAACTGAGAACATGCTATTAGCAAAGACCCAATCCCTCACACTGTGGAAGCACGCAAGGTAGCTTACATATCATAAATGTAAGTAGGATCCCTTTCCTTTGCAATGAATTATTGAATTATTCTCATATGGATAAGAATAGCACAGGAGAATAACCCTGTGAAGCACTGGAAAGAGCAACTCGGTCTCACGCCAGTTCGTGAAATGGTCAAGTTATTTTGATTTATTGATTCGTGTAAGTCACGTTAATGTTGTTTAATTTGTGTACAGTTCACGTTAATGTTGTTTAATTTGTGTACAGTTCACGATTTTCAAACGTATGGAGTCAGACCCTTGGGTCAACTGAGAAAAAACAACAACTAAACTGTGCGTACAGATTCATAATCCGTGCTCACGGTTTTCTAAAAATGAACAAAATAAGAAAGATATTCAGATTCAAACTTCCGGGATCAATTACTCTATAGCGAAATTATATAAAAATCCCAAATGCATGCATCTTTCCTAATTTAATAAAGTTAACAATGAGCTAAAAACTCATTTTTATCAACACGAGCTGTCCTCCTTTTTTTTGGATGCCTGCTGCAGCTGTTCAGGTGGAATGCTCCAGGAAGCCTTCATAAAGCTTTTTAGCAGTCAGCAAAAGTTCACACTCCCACCCACGGCAGCCTTTCTCAACACCCACATCTCCCGAGCCTGCGTACCTACACAAAGGTTCACAGTAAGCACAGCAACGGGTGCAGTTAGAGACCTGCAGCTGTAGCACAGAGTTCCACTATTCATGTTTGGAAAGAAAAGAAGTCTGTGTTTCAAAGACCTACAGTAAAAGGGCAGATAGCTATGATCTATTACAAAACGTTCCTTTCTAAATTGCTTGTTGTGAAAAAAATATGTTTCTGCCGTCACACAATTCAGCCTTAAAGTATTGATCTACTGCACCTCAGCGATAAATTGGAATGTTTCACAGTGCACGGTGTCAGACGCTTTTCCTGTCCAATATACTTGTTTATTTTCTCTGTTTTTATGACCAACTAAAGTAACCTGAATTATATTTGCTGTCCTTTTATTGTAAAGGACTCAGATGGGTGTTTTTTTTTGTTTTGAGGGTTTTGTTTTAACGTCTGATATTAAAATCATGATCTTAAAACACACTTTTATAGGAGAGCCTTTCCCGATCTAATTTGACTTTACTTTATCCCTTTTTTTCTTTATTTTACAATTTTTATGATTAGCTGTATTTTAGTCAAACAATGTTTTCATGCATTTGTCTTTTGGTATTATTGTCTCTTGGATATAATTGTCTTTACACTTGTTAAAGCACTTTGTAACTTGTTTTTGAAAAGTGCTCTACAAATAAAGATTATTTTTATTATTACTCGGCTTATGTTCCATAAGTACACAGAACCTTAGTATAATATAGATTTAGCACAAGTAAAGGGGTTGCTATAATAGGACTGAAATAACATACATCTCATTTTAATTTTAATTTTGATTTCTGGTTGAAAATCCCACACATATCACAAAACAAAAAGCTTTACAAAAGATAAATGCTGCAGAAAAACTTGGAGTGTGTGTGTGTACGTTTCAAAAGTGCATGTGGGCTTCACCACACACCAGGGAATATATAAAAGCCCAGACTGGAGCCCGCTGTGGAAAGCATATTCAGCCTTTGAAAGCTTAGAATAAGGATTGGTGAGTTGCCAGGGTCATCACCTGAGCTAGAGAGTTTGCTGGGAGAAAGATAAATCGTGCCATGACTCAGCGCTCAAAGGATCTACCCGAAAGGCTTCAGCTACAGTAATCTCAAAACGACAACAAAAGAATGGCCAGGGGGACTCCGCACTGGACTGCACTTAAATTCCCACTGAAAGTATTCAAATTCCGCAAAAACAGCTCAGAGAACAGCAGCATGGACCGGAGACCGCAGTCTGGTCATGTGACGCCGGATGGCTACAAGCTCCATGACGCTAAGCGGCACATGCTAGTTGTTTAAGCCCCTGCAGAGCTTCGGGATGCTGGCTAACAACCTCTGTTGTATCAGTAGTTGATGGTTCAGTTACCCGAAAAAAAAAGGGTATTTTGAGCCGGGTACAAAGCACCGCAAGCTGCAGGTCGTTTCAACGGACATTACATTTAAATTTAGTCCACAAAATATGAGCGCTTTGGCGCAACAAGGCAAAATTAAGCTCAGCTCTCTGGCTTGAAAGTCCGTTATGTTAACTCCCACCCATCGTCCCCTCACAGCATCCGTCAATAATGACTACAGCAACAAAAAAACGTGAAATACTCATGAATTACAGTGCTTAGTCTACATTTTCGTAGCTTTTGGAATGGATGGTTCAAGAGAACAGGCTGACCATCTGTATGATTTAGCAGCAGTTTACGGGATATCCCTTTACCTACACGGGTATAAAGCCTGTAATCCGGTATCTCTCATCCCCTCCTTGTCTGCCATCGCCGCTATTTATATTGCTAGGCTAACGCCAGACTATCAGCGTAGTGCCCTCAATTAACCACCACAAGGGAAAAGGGCCAGGTTTTAAAGATCAGGTGAACAGTTTAAGCAATGTGATAAATAAATGAACAAGGTATTTAACCGTGCAGTAGGTGGCCATAGCAACTGTAATTCTTGATTATGCTAAATTTCCAGTTAACTTTCACTGGAAGAGACATGGGCCCAAACATGGATTAAATGTACAACAGACATGTTAAAAGATCCCTCTTCCTGAGGTTTTTTCCATTTTCTTGACTGTTAAAAGTTTGTTGGGAGAGTTTTTTTCCTTATCTGAACAATCATCTAAAGACAGAGGGTGTCATATTTTGTAAAAATGTAAACAACTTTGGGCAACGATGTCATTTGTGAAATCAGGGCTATTAAAACAGAATGGACTTGAGTTGACTTGCAGTTATGCAACACCAGCATGAACTGACAGCCCATTTTGTGGCAAAACGTTTGCTAACTTTGGCTTCACATTTTGGCATTATAAGCAAAAGCACTGCTTTCTCAGTAAGTGCTAAAACCGTATGGTAGTTTTCCACCTTGTCTGGCATTACTTTCATTCTCCTATGCCTCTTTCCACCAGGAATGCTTTAAAAGATGTTTGATTTGGTATTTTAGTTGGTAAATCCAGCATTTTGAGCTTGGTTTTATTGACAACTCAAACTCCCATGCCAGCCAGATCAAAAACTGCACATAGCCTACATCCACTACTCTGCTTTTTACTTTGAATGAAAAAAACACATCAGGAATGCAACACAGGAAATTGGACCCCTTAGCTACAGTTTAAATGTGGCCTCCTCTAAATGTATTTACCTTGCTCACACATCTCAAGCTATCATTTCCTTATCCCCTGTGGTCATTTTCTACTTGTATTCATCCGCTTGTGTTACTCTGTCCGGGGCAGTGAAGGAGGAAGTTCCTTGCCACAGATGGTGGATGACATAGCCCCGATCTTATCAGCAGAGTCAGGGCAGTTTTGTGTGCACTCTGCTCCCAACCTTAACCACTCTCCCTTTCGCCAAACGACCGTCTCTCTTGGCAGCGCACCGCTATCAGTCCACAAACTATAACTCCACAAAACCATACGATATAGTGAGTGCAAACATTTTCAGCTTGGCTTGGCCCAGTTTGAATCAAACCACAGAAACCTTGGCAGCGTTTGGGACTAAGTACTGTTCAGAACACTCGGCATATGACAGCCAGCAGGACATGGAGCTTGGCCTGTACAGACTGCAAACAGGGAAAGCTGATAGTGAAGCATGTGGAGAAACGTGTAGAAACTCACTATCTGCAGCAAAGGAAGACCAACAAAGGCCTGAATACAGCAGTGATTCCATATATTAATGAATACACTGATTGATTTGGGAATTCTGTGCTAAATATTGATTTCAATGTGCACATTGCAAGTAAGTCATCAGCTCAGTCTCTAGGATCCAAAGTCCTGCTGGCTTTTGTTCCTTCTAATCAGGCAGTGATTTACACCTGGGAGGCCAGGTGACTGCTGTTAACACTAATTAACTTGAGTTGTGGTTGTGGTCTTATCTGTAGAATTTACAGGGGGAGATTTCTCTTTTAAGCCAGAGGTAAATGTTATGTCTCGATTCAGTGAAAACCAATTTTTTAAATGGGATGATTTTCAGAGACGTTGAACGATTTTGTATTTCAAGCCTTTGAGCTATAAAGGGCAGCAGTCTCTGTCATATGAGCAGCAGTCTCTGCAAATATTCACTTAGTTGTTTTTTCTCTTGATGGACATGTAAATGATTATTATTATTATTATTATTATTATTATTATTATTATTATTATTATTATTACCATTAAAGCATGTATTATCTGTTTTGGTGGCCATTCCTTTACTAATACAGTTAACATTTAAGCAATTTAACACAAGAGGTGTGATTTAACATCATTATTAGTACAACAGCGATGTGGCTAGGAGGTTTACACAAACATAGTGTAATATTGTGATATACATACAAGTGTGCAGGGTGAAGATATACACATGAAGATGTATACCTCCAGAGTGTTCAGATTAATGATCCAGCAGACCAAATGGAGCCACACAGTTTAATGGACCTGGACATAAATGATGAGTTTGTTTTTCATGGAGAGGGTAGGACCGTGTTTGAGTCTATGTCTGCATATGCTAAATGTGTGTGGATGCACCGTGGAACTTAAAGGGAATCACTCCTAATCCTCCAAGTATACGTCGATGACGCCGGGATTTCAGCTGAGGAGCGGATGGCCTTTTTATTTGCCAAGGTGACATATTGAAGAGGGTGGCCATTTTGGATGTCGGTCAAGAAGATGCAGTGAAGATCAGCTGTTACTTTTTACCCTCGCCAGATAATTATATGTTCTCAGTGGGCAGAGCAGCCCAGCATGTTGCACCGGAGAGCCAAGTGGAAAATGAATGGTTATCTAAGAAAGACGTCACAAGAGTTATTTTAGGCAACAGTGATTCCTTTATGTAATCAGCTCAAACTACAACTTTTGCATTAAATGGGCATGAAGAAAGACATTAGATTTTCCACGGCACAAAATTCATTTTAAATTTAAACATTGGGGGTTAAATAAAAGAATGTGTAAGGCAATATGCACAAAACAATATTGTCAAAGTAACATTATTGCAGCAGGAAATTAGTTTTGTATTTCATTTTATCTTTACTTGGCTCGCCATTTAACCAGGCTGATGTTTTAAGTTCAAGCTAGCCAAACTAGCCTGTCGCTAGTTCATAATTGAAAACATGTACTTCAGAAATGCATTTTCCGGTTATTTCTGCTTGAGTTCTGTATTATTCTGCGTTTATGGTGTTAGTCCAGTTTAGTTTCTTCAGATAATTTTGAGTGACTGCAGTTGGAGCACTTCCAAACCTTGATGGACACCACACTCAACAATACAAAAGATGAACAACTCTGAAAAAGTGTTTCTTTAATGTTAACGTTTAAGTTTGCATATATAGAAGCTTAAAGAGAGAAGTCAAATATGACTCTAAAGGAGCACAACATCCAATCACACAGCTTTGAGTTATGTTTGTTGAAAACAAAGCTTTCTGAATTTTCTGCAACTTTTTTTCCATACATCAATAGCAACCAAAGTTAATGAGTATTGTATTATTTAAATACTACAACACTGTTTTCCATACACCAAATCGAAAACATTGAATCATATGAGGCTTAGGTGTTTATTTGTCAAGAAATATTGAGTAGAGTGATTAATATTGTAAAAAAATTTAACTTTCCCAGTGAGAATACAGTATATGAGAATATGTTGTCCTCCCAGGTACAAAACGGAAAATAATTTGACATTTTTGTCCCTTTTTCAGACTTTTTTTAGTATTATACCTAATATTTCAGATAAAAAAGCAGACATTATAAATTGTTTTGACTAATCGTTAAGATCTCAGGAACACACAGATGAGTTTAATCAGGAATGAAAGTGACCAGCTGTATTTGCAAAGAGCATTTTATGAAATCCAATCAATTTTTTTTTGGTAATTTGGTGGAAAAAAAAACATATTTCAGATTTAGACATTGTTTAAAGGGGTCAAATTTGACCCGAGGATAACAGAAGAGTTAACTACTGTATGTTGTGTATATGTTTCTATATTCATTTGACCCAGAAGCTATACTAAACTAATTCTGTATTTTTTTCTGTTTGACTCTCCTGACCCGAACTAAACATTTTTTAGAGGATGTTAAATCGTCAAAAACGGGCAGTGGAGGTCGACACATCGTTTTTGCATAATGAAGGTGCAAACACTCGGGCCAAACAGATGACTCATTTTCTCACAGCACAGTCACTGCAGAGGTAGAGAGAGAGAGAGAGAGAGAGAGAGAGAGAGAGAGAGAGTCCATCTGTGGTGTGCATGTGTGCGACTAATGTGCTGCTCTGTGTCTCTAAACACAGTTGTTTTTGAATAAACGAGTGTGTTCATGTACTTTAAAGTGTACATGTTCTTTTTATTTTCATTTGTCAGAAAGTTATTGTTTATGTCTTTTCACATTTGCCTGTGGTATCAACTTGGTGCCATACATGTGTATGTTTGCATGTGCATGTGTTTGAATTATGTCTCTCGTATTCTCTTGAGATCTTTTTATGATTGTGCCTGCACTTACACATGTGGAAAGGCATATGTTGTGTATGTGGGTTTTACAGAGCAGTACATTGATTTTTGAAATCTGATTTCACAATCTGCCCCGAGATCATCTGCAGGGGTTGTTAAGGTAGTTAAGCAATAACGGTGACATAGTGATTTCTTGGCAATGTGCTTAAAAATTTTGCAACCCAACATGTGTAGGACAAAACAACAGTTTCCACTGCTTCTTCAGCGGCCATTGATAACATGATGCCACTTTGTGTGTGCGTCATGGCAGCTGGTGGCGTCTCTTTGCATCAGGATCCTCCAGGTGGCTCAGCAGGCCACAACACATCACTGGTTCCTTCTGCCTTTAGCTCCGACAGCCCTGCCACTGCCACCATGTGTGCGTATGCAGAAAGTTCTGGATTACTGCTAGTTTAACTGACCTGATGTCCGGGCCAATTCTTTTTTGGTTTGTCGTCCATCTGTGTACTTTACTGTGCAAAGTAAACCCTTTGTCTACAGTGCAACCTATATACTAATTAAAATTATCACAGTGGAAAAACATCCTACAACCAAATCCACTGAATACATTTGAGGATTCATTGAGGTGCAAAATTGACGCATAAGTTCTGAAAAAAATGTGCATGTTTTTTTATGAAGCTTTCAAATTTGAAATTGGGTTGTAGGTTTCCAAAGTTGAAAACTGATTAATGTCCATCAATGCTTATTAGTTTGTCTTAGTAAATAAGACTTAAATACTTTACATGCGTATATTGTACACTAATTGCCACAGTAATGGACTGCTATCCTTCGATTAGATCATACATTGTGACTAACGATTGAATAAACAGAACTATACTAGACATACATGAACTCTGAAGCCAGCAATCGACTTTTGGTAACAGAAAACAAATGACCTGCAGTTGCACAGATCTATTCTATAGTAGTAGGAACTGATGTTGGTCTGCTAAGTGCCAGTGATCTATTTGTCTGAGACAGGGAAGTGACTCATATCAAACAGGCCTGAAACCTTGACAGCACTGCCATTAGCTTCTCCAATCCATTAGCTGTTGTGCTCTGCATGTTATACTGCAGTGGTGGACCATTTGTGCTTGGCTCTCCTTTAATCTCAAAAGTGAAACTTTTAGTGGTTTGTTCAGATAGGGAGACAAGAGGCGTCTGAGGGTTCCTTGGAAAGTAATTCCTTAAAAAGCAATCGACATGATGTTAAAGACCACGGTTTTGGATACAGTTTTGTTATGCAAAAACTAGGATTGAAACTAATGAAATTCTAACTGACATTGTTCCTTGCCCTGTTAGACGCTGTTGTTCCCAGTAAATAAACGTTTTACAATCCTTCCCACTTAATTCCACCCACCCAGCCGGCTGGATTTGGCTGGAAGGAGGCCAGCTGGTGTTGGTATAGATTCTTGGCATTGATCGTACAAATATATGTGCTGTTCTGCCAACAGACCTGGAAGATACGACACCGTTTACTGTCCAAGCAATTTCAATTGTAAAAGGTTTCTTCCTCATTTTAACTGAAATCGTTATAAACACACGACTGTGGACAAATCAACTGCGTACGGATTGTGTCAAAATCCAACTCTTAACATCCATAGTTGCAATCTTTTATATTATATTTGAAAACTTGGACCATAAAATAATTACAATGGGCGGAGTCAACTGCAAATTTTAGTAAAAAACTAAAACAAATAAGAAAAGAAGCATTCCAACACATTCCAACAGAATGGTCTGATCACTGTATGCATGTATTGTTCAGTGACACACACACACATACACACAGACACACACACACACACAAAGTCCCAAGGCTACTCCATGGTGCTATCCAGTCATCCCTTTCACCACAGTGTATAGTTAAGTGTAATGCAACCTCAGCATACGCTATTAACTGCATTCTAGGTCAAAGCGTGAATCAGAACTAAACATCAGTGTGCATGTAAAGTAGGAGGACACCCAGACCCCCTACTACGATATATACACTAGACTACACCACTGTGTGAAGCCATACTGTAACCTAAAATGTATTTATTCTTTGCAAAGATTTGGTATTTTTGCTTCCCATGTGCCAATTACCAATGCACTTTCAGCTATTTAAGGTAGCTATTCTTCATTCCATAAGGAGAAAACTTCAGGGACTTTTCATGTGGGAACGAAAAGGTTTGAGTGGCAGCTGCATCAGCCACATGGGGATTCCCCACCCCCCACGCCCGGCAGGCTGTTGCAGGGCAGGAAACCCTCACAGGTTGGAGGATGTCAATCAACTGCAGTTTGTATAGGCTATAAGAGAAATATAGTTCAGCTGATAATTTAAATGACTCAACCCTTGTGTTGTCTTCCTGTCCACCGGGAAAAACTCTTTTGTTGACCCTTCTCAATGTTTTTGTTGCATTTTTCAGTTTTTTTTTTTTCTTTTTTCGTTTTGGTCTCTTTTTACAATTATTTCTATAGCTTTTGTCAAGCTTTCCTTCCGTGTTTTTACGAAGTTTTTGACGCTTTCCCAAAGTTTTTGATATTTTCTTCCGTGTTTTTGATGTTTTTATCTTTGTTTTTGTTGCTTTTTCAACACAAAAAAAAATTACATTTTCCCAAGGTTTTGTCCCTTTTTTAGAAATTTTTGGCATCCTATATTTCTGCAGAGTCGTTTTTTTTTTTAAACAGGTCAAATTTGACCCGAGGACAACATGAGGGTTAACTTTGGCTTTTCTATTTAACATTTTTTAAGAAGTGTATAGGTACAGTACAGAAGAACCTTTAGCTGTTTTAGCGTTCTTTTTTACGTTCAGACAAAAACAAACATTAGACATTGTATGACCTACTATTGAAAGGAATAGATTAGGACATACTTTAGTCTTGACCTGGTTTATACTCTACTGGGACACAAGATGTGACCGCCAACAGAGGAGTTTGGAGTGGAGCCTGGTGTGCGGGGGTCAGGGTTCCAGCTGCATCTCATCTAACACAATCAACCTCAGCTTCATATACCTGCTCATTCCTCCACTATGTGTCAAATCATAGTCAAGACAACCCCAGTTAGTCTCGCTCCTGACAAACCGTGCTACTTGTTTTGTATAGTTGCCTCTTCTGATCCTTTCTCCTGTGCCTTAGCTATATTGGAACCTGACTACTGCCACCACTTCCCTCCTGCCACCCATCGGACCAGACAACCCCCACTGGACCTGACCACTGCATTACTCTGATGGAACCCCTCCTGCCCAAAACCCCCCAGACCTGTTGACTTCCATGGAAACCTGGATTTGCTTTTCCACCGTTTGGAAAAGCACTTTGAATAAACCTGTTAATTTACACTCTGGCTCTGCGCTGGGTCTGCATTTGGGTTCTGCTCTTCATTCAAACATAACACGAACATCCCTGAAGGTCCGTTGCCATCACTTCACCATGATTATAACACAAACAACACACACAGTGTGGCACGAAGACCTTCAGGGTGAGTTGCTGGACCATGATGACAATTAAGATGTCAATAAATCAATCATCTTCAGGATGACAAGTTTTATTTTATATTGGGCCCTTTAGTAGAGTCAGGTGGAGGCCATGTCTTTGTGCAGAAAAGGTATCTGGAGTAGGAGCTCTTTTCCGTTTTGATGGTTTTTTGGCAGCTCAGAGGTGTAATCTCTTTTCTTGTTAGATGACAATGAGCCTTGTCTCCTGCCAATATACTTTCACCTAGCCACATTACCGTATTTGGAACTTTGTATCCACATTTCCATTGACTGGCCTATTTAAAAATTTGATATGTTACATATTTGTCTCACTCTGCTGTTGGCTGATTAAAAACCTGCCAAGCATAGTGGGCATAAAGACACAAATGCATTTTGTTGTGCAATGACAAGAAAAAAACCTTGAACCCGAACTTTTAATATAAAAGTCAGACACAAATGGGCGCCTTGGTAGCTCAGTTGGTAGAGCATGTGCCAATGTGAAGAGTTTTATTCCTCAACGTTAAGGCCGAGGGTTTAAGTCCGACCTGCGGAGGTTTCCTCCCTGTCGTCCCCCTCTCTCTCCCCTTTCTTGTCTATCCTGGTGATTAAAGGCAAAAATGCCCCAAAACTAATCTTAAAATATATATATATATATATATATATATATATATATATATATATATATATATATATATATATATATATATATATATATATATATATATATTCAGACACAATTAAACAGTTCAATAATGAAAATTAAAAGTTTTCAACTCACAGTCAAATATTTTAATGCAACTTGAACAAAGTTTTGGTCCACTGAAGTTAAATGCCGTGTTTTAGTTGGAAATCCAGAGTTTTTGCGAGAGCACAATTTGAATTTGCTCAGCGAGTTACTCTGCCCTCGAGTAATGCTGCTCATTAACTCTGGCCTTATAGCCGAGCTGCACCAATCACATCGGTGTCTCTGACCTAGGCGGGCCCGGGGCCAGCCGAACAAACGACGACAGTTGGCTCCCCTGGTAGCTAGGCGTGTAGGGCTCTGGATACGTGTGTGCTGTTGTGATTGGTTGTAGTGTTATCCAATTGCGTGCAGTGAGATTTTCAAATGCAGCATCTTTCATCACTCAATGCCAGACCCTTAATCTTTCAGATTTGGGTCTGCATTTCCGGGCTAGCTCTACACCATAAATTATGAAAAAAGAAAACCATGTGCCATGGAGAGGTGTGGAGAGGTGTCTAAAAAGGGCAGACATCTAAAGAGGGCACACATCATAACTGCACATCAATTTGTCAGGATTACATTGCATCCCTTATTGGCTCATTTCTCTGAAATTGGGTTCAAATAGGCTCAAATCTGCCATAAAACACAATTTTCTGTTTTGCCAAGTCAACTGAAAGCCAGTTACGTGCACAGAAACTCATTTGAATTTCTCATAGACACTGCCCACCCATGCGCAAAGCTTTTATATGAAATCCAGCAGGAAGCGTGTGTCATATATAAATTACACATCACGTTATTAAAGCTTGTGGTTTAACTCGTGTAACGTGTGATACGTACGTTGGTGGCCTATAATTAATAGGGCACACAAACAGCATTTTGCAAGAAATATGGGGGGGAAAAGCAATATTTGAAACACAAAAGGACTCTGTTAAGTAGGTTAAGTACAGGGCTAAAGGGCATTAATAACATGTTGTAATATCACAGTCTCGCTGGTGGCAGTCTTCTGCTGCACAAAAATCCCATTTCAGCTTCACATGGAAATGTTTCCATTGTTTTAATTAAAGCTTAACCATTGTTTTAATTAAAGCTTAACCTAACAAGAAAAATGATGACGTTTTCACAATCAACTCTAGTAGCTGTACAAAGGCTGTGTGTGTGTGTGTGTGTGAGTGTGTGTGTGTGCGTGCGCGTGAGTGTGTGTAAATCTGTTCCACAGCTCTTTTAAAAAGACAGTCCATATCAGCCTCAATAGCAGAGAATGGACAGAGCAAGATGAAGAGAGGGCATAGAGGAGGAGAGAAAAAAGATGAAAAGGACAAAGAGAGGGAGAGGATGAGCAAAGAGGAAGGACATGCAGCAGAGGGCATGTAAAAGCAACAGATTTATAAATGTAGGTTTTTGAGGGAGGATATGTACATTATGTGGAAAATATTCACATCAGCGTTAAGAAGAATCAGATTAGAAAACAAAAAAGAAATCCTGACAGTAGACAAAAAAATTACAAATGGGTTTGCATTTTTCTCTTTGAATAGGTAAACAAATAACAGCCCATATACCCAGTGGGATGTAAGTTCAGACAGGAGTCAAAAATCTCATATAGCCTCCAGGGTTCTTCAGGTAATCCTAATTAATCCTTTAGGATAATTACGTTTCATCTCCTATGTGACCACACAACTACAGCACAGGGAATTGCCTCATACCGTATACTGTAAATTACATTCACAGTTTTTTCTCTATCAATATAAAGCACAAGACCCACATTAGTTTTCCATATACACTGCATGTGTGTACTGTAAATGTACTACACATTAGGCACCTGGAGAGGTTTTACACTGTTTATCCCTTCACTAGAACAGTACAAAATTCCAGATCTGTCTCTGTTTACTCTGTGAGTAATCTTACCCCATATCCAGATTAATTCCATGCATCCATTTGGTCTGTTCTCCGAATATCATGGCAATTTATTCAAAGGGCAGCTGTGGCCTCAAAGTTAGAAACATGGCTTGTAACTGATGGGTTCTCGGTTAAGCACATTTGAGGGACCCTTGAGCAAAACACTCAATCTGTGTGAATCCAGTGAAGCTGTTCAGTGCCAACAGATCATTGAGGGAAGCGTCCATGCTCAATAAACATGATGTGTGTTTCTCTGTGCAGCAATTTTGCTCAAAATATGCACCTTTAAAAGCAGCAATACCTGGCATGGCTCAACTACTTCTGTCATTTTTCAAAGGATTCATAAATGCATGTACTTTTCCTCCCAAAATAAGACAGTGCAGCTTTAACACTTCTGTTTTGCACAGAAATCTGAGCTATGAAAACAAGTCATCAAAAGGAATTCAAATCTGAAAATGATTGACAGCAGTGTGGCTTTTCTTTTTGTTTTATTTTCTCAACTTCCTGACTCAGTGTGTGTGTGTGTGTGTGCGCATCCTGCCCAAATGTTCTGCAGTGCATCCACTGTTATTATCCAGTGTTATTTTCTGTTGACTCACAGAAGTTTGTCTTCTTAGAGAATGTGTCCAGTGTGTGTCAACGGCTCAACTGCAGGCTGCACAGTCCCTCGGCGTTCCCCTGCTGTGGTTTTCAACCGAGCGGGAGGTCTGTCACATCCCACTGATTACAACTGCATGTGTGTGTGTGTGTGTGTGTGTGTGTGTGTGTGTGTGTGTGTGTGTGTGTGTGTGTGTGTGTGTGT